>NW_028259461.1:10648566-10678566 GCF_056163025.1 Triticum urartu | reverse complement strand
TTTTGTTTGCGAATCCCTGTTTGTATCCTTTGAGCGCACGCCCATTAAGTAGCGATCAAATCAAGGAAATCGATCAAACGATCCCCGTGCCAGCCCAAATCATGATCTTCACCAACTTGGATTTGGTTCTCTCGCGAAAATCGCGAGTTGCAGAGATGAGAACCATGAAAAGCAAGATCCCGAATAAGAAAACAGAAACCGAGGAAGAGGAAACCACAAGAGTGAAGACTAGTAGAGTCTCGTCTTTTGTCATTCTTTGCTCCTTTTTCACTCAATGATTCCTTCGAATTTGCCGACCAAAAATTCTATATGTCTATTCTATCTATGATATTTCTATATATATAGAATATGATATCTAATATGACATCCGATTTGTCAAAGGGATTGGATTGGTGACTTACCCATTCAGTGACTTTGGCACTGGACGTTCCAAAAACGGGTACTATCGGATCGGGTGAATTAGAGAATAGACAGAGGTCCGTTGGCATTTCAGCCTTTCTTCTCCTTTCAGGGCCTATCCGAAAGAGAATCCAGTACCTCTTGGTCCTGAATATCAGAATAGGACGAACGAACCGGCCTCCGCGGATATCTTTGCTTCGGAACAAAACCCTGCAATCAAATAGATTGTCCCAAGGGCGCCATATTCTAGGAGCCCAAGTTATGCTATTGAAAATTCGTTCCTCTAGCAGTTCCGGTTTGAGCATTCCGTTCCCTTTTTCAAACTCCACTTCTTTTCATATAGCAATCCCTGATCAAAGAGAGAACAATATCCATTTCAAAACATTTCTAACAGATTCCTTAGTTCGGACCGACGAAGTAATGTCACTCGACTATTATCAACCTGACTGCAATCTTTTTCTGTCGGTAAGGATTGCACCAGAGCACCTTCTACTTCTAATAGGCCATGAACTATAGATAGAGAAGAATCATTCTGAGCGAGTACATAAGAAGCGATCCACTTTTTTTCATCGGTTCCAGGGGAAGACCAAAGATCTTGCGCGGCAGGTCCGCCAGAAAAACTCAAAAGAGAAAGAAGTCTCGTTAATCTCTTCATGCTCGTTCCAAGTTCGAAGTACCTTTTGGCCAAAGAAAAACCCGCTTCCTGACACGATTGCCTCTTTATCTTTATATAGATAGATTCTATGGGGTTATTACTTAGTAAGTCTATTTTGTACAAGAGCCCCTCCTATCTGATAGAAAAGGGTCCCATGATCCCGAGCCGATCTTACCTTGGCTCGCAAACCCCAAGTTTGTCTATGAAGAGCTAATCTAATTGTATTTTTTTCTAGAATGGATTTCTTATGTGGAATACTAATGGATAGGGCTTCGTTGCTAAGTGCTACAAGATCTAGTGCACTGGAACTCGTGGTTATGGACCCGAATCCTTTAGTATGGAACATTGTCTTTTCCAAGTAAAAACCCCTAGTATATGAAAGAATGAAAAGGTGCTTTCGTTCTTGTGGAATAAGAAGCCCTCGTACCTTAATGAAAGGAAAATCGTAATTTTTCGTTAGGTATTTGACCAAATAGGATCGTCCAGTTCCTACAGAACCTATCACTAAAATACCCGATAGGGCTAAGCGGAACGAAAAGGGTTTTCCATGAGATGGTAAATGAAAACGATTAGTCCCACACGAGGTTTGGGAATAAGTGATTGTCTGATAATGAGCAAGGAATATACGTCTTTCTGCTAAAGAGGATCTATTAAACTCATAATTCATTAGATCCTTGTTATCAATGCCAACTAGGTATCATAAGTAAATGGATCCCGGTTGTTCAATCCTTTGATAACCAAGGTCATTCTTTGCTAAAGAGAAATGATCACTATGAGTCAGACTCAATAGAATTGGATCCATTCCAAATAGCGAGAATTAGGATTCTTGATCCCTCTCAATCTCTCTTTCAATTCGAGGATCCAGAGAGGTGTTTTCATAGTCATCTCCGAATATTTGCCATCTCGGAATATTTTCGATTTCATTTTTCTATGATATGTCTTTCTATATGAAAATTGGTTATTTACGATGTACGATGATCCCTGTTAAGCATCCATGGCTGAATGGTTAAAGCGCCCAACTCATAATTGGTAAATTTGCGGGTTCAATTCCTGCTGGATGCACACGAACGGGAACATTCCATAAGTCTATTGGAACTGGCTCTCTATCCATGGAATCTCATCCATCATCCATACATAACGAATTGGTATGGTATATTCATACCATAACATAAGAACAATAAGAACTCGAATTCTTATCGATACTGGAACTCAGAGCATAGGAGGGAAAGTCGATTTATGGATGGAATCAAATACGCAGTATTTACAGAAAAAAGTCTTCGTTTATTGGGAAAGAATCAATATACTTTTAATGTCGAATCGGGATTCACTAAGACAGAAATAAAGCATTGGGTCGAACTCTTCTTTGGTGTTAAGGTGGTAGCTGTGAATAGCCATCGACTACCTGGAAAAGGTAGAAGAATAGGACCTATTCTGGGCCATACAATGCATTACAGACGTATGATCATTACCCTTCAACCGGGTTATTCTATTCCACTTCTAGATAGAGAAAAAAACTAAAGGAGAATACTTAATAATACGGCGAAACATTTATACAAAACACCTATCCCGAGCACACGCAAGGGAACCGTAGACAGGCAAGTGAAATCCAATCCACGAAATAATTTGATCCATGGACGGCACCGTTGTGGTAAAGGTCGTAATTCCAGAGGAATCATTACCGCAAGGCATAGAGGGGGAGGTCATAAGCGCCTATACCGTAAAATAGATTTTCGACGGAATCAAAAAGACATATCTGGTAGAATCGTAACCATAGAATACGACCCTAATCGAAATGCATACATTTGTCTCATACACTATGGGGATGGTGAGAAGAGATATATTTTACATCCCAGAGGGGCTATAATTGGAGATACTATTGTTTCTGGTACAAAAGTTCCTATATCAATGGGAAATGCCCTACCTTTGAGTGCGGTTTGAACTATTGATTTACGTAATTGGAAGTAACCAATTAGGTTTACGACGAAACCTAGAAATCGATCACTGATCCAATTTGACTACCTCTACGGGATAGACCTCAACAGAAAACTGTTGAGTAACGGCAGCAAGTGATTGAGTTCAGTAGTTCCTCATAGAAAATTATTGGCTCTAGAGATATGGTAATATGGAGAAGACAAAATTGTTTGAAGCACGCACAGAACCGGAAGCGCCCCTTGTTTCAAAGAGAGGAGGACGGGTTATTCACATTTAATTTGATGGTCAGAGGCAAATTGAAAGCTAAGCAGTGGTAATTAAGACCCCCGGGGGAAAATAGGGATGTCTCCTACGTTACCCATAATATGTGGAAGTATCGACGTAATTTCATAGAGTCATTCGATCTGAATGCTACATGAAGAACATAAGCCAGATGACGGAACGCAGAGACCTAGGATGTAGAAGATCATAACATGAGCGATTCGGCAGATTTGGATTCCTTTCCTATATATCCACTCATGTGGTACTTCATCATATGATTCATATAAGATCCATCTGTCTAGAGATCGTCATATACATCTAGAAAGCCGTATGCTTTGGAAGAAGCTTGTACAGTTTGGGAAGGGGTTTTTTGAGAGAAAAGAAGAATCTACTTCAACCGATATGCCCTTAGGCACGGCCATGCATAACATAGAAATCACACGTGGAAGGGGTGGGCAATTAGCTAGAGCAGCAGGTGCTGTAGCGAAACTCATTGCAAAAGAGGGTAAATCGGCCACTTTAAGATTACCATCTGGGGAGGTCCGTTTAGTATCCCAAAACTGCTTAGCAACAGTCGGACAAGTGGGTAATGTTGGGGTGAACCAAAAAAGTTTGGGTAGAGCCGGATCTAAGTGTTGGCTAGGTAAACGCCCCGTAGTAAGAGGGGTAGTTATGAACCCTGTGGACCACCCCCATGGGGGCGGTGAAGGGAAAGCTCCCATTGGTAGAAAAAAACCCACAACCCCTTGGGGTTATCCTGCGCTTGGAAGAAGAACTAGGAAAAGGAAAAAATATAGCGATAGTTTTATTCTTCGTCGCCGTAAGTAAATACGTAACTAGGAATATGGAAAATTGCATTTTTGGAATTTGCAATAATGCGATGGGCGAACGACGGGAATTGAACCCGCGCATGGTGGATTCACAATCCACTGCCTTGATCCACTTGGCTACATCCGCCCCTTATCCAGCTAAAGGATTTTTTTCTTTTTTCCATTGATCATTATTCTATTTATTCTGACCTCCGTACTTCGATCGAGATATTGGACATAGAATGCCACTCTTTAAAAAGGAAAAAAGGAGTAATCAGCTGTGACACGAAAAAAAACGAATCCTTTTGTAGCTCATCATTTATTGGCAAAGATAGAAAAGGTCAATATGAAGGAGGAGAAAGAAACAATAGTAACGTGGTCCCGGGCATCTAGCATTCTACCCACAATGGTTGGCCATACAATCGCGATTCATAATGGAAAGGAACATATACCTATTTACATAACAAATCCTATGGTAGGTCGCAAATTGGGGGAATTCGTGCCTACTCGGCATTTCACGAGTTATGAAAATGCAAGAAAGGATACTAAATCTCGTCGTTAACTGAATTCTGAATAGAAAGATTAAGAAGAAAAAAAGATTCAAAATAAAGTAAAGGTAGGCGGGGAATAACCTTATTTATGACAAGTTTCAAACTAGTAAAGTATATCCCTAGGATAAAGAAGAAGAAAAGTGGGCTAAGGAAACTCGCAAGGAAAGTTCCAACCGATCGTCTACTTAAGTTCGAGAGAGTTTTCAAAGCACAAAAACGTATCCCTATGTCTGTTTTCAAAGCACAAAGAGTTCTTGACGAGATTCGCTGGCGTTACTACGAGGAAACTGTTATGATACTGAACCTCATGCCCTATCGAGCATCTTATCCCATCTTAAAGTTGGTTTATTCGGCAGCCGCAAATGCTACTCTTATAGGGATTTCGACAAAGCGAATTTATTTATTACTAAAGCCGAAGTCAGTAGGAGTACTATTATGAAGAAATTCAGACCTCGAGCTCGAGGACGTAGTTTCCCCATAAAAAAAAGCATGTGTCATATAACAATTGTACTAAATATAGTAAAGAAATCTAAATAACCTTTAGATCCATCTAAGATTTCGATTCCCAGTAAAAAAAATATAGAATAGAAAAATATGGGACAAAAAATAAATCCACTCGGTTTCAGACTTGGTACAACCCAAAAACACCATTCCTTTTGGTTCGCACAACCAAAAAATTATTCTGAAGGTCTACAGGAAGATAAAAAAATAAGGGATTGTATCAAGAACTATATACAAAAGAATAGGAAAAAGGGCTCGAATAGAAAAATAGAATCAGACTCAAGTTCCGAAGTAATTACACATAATAGAAAAATGGACTCAGGTTCAAGTTCCGAAGTAATTACACATATAGAAATCCAAAAAGAAATCGATACGATCCACGTCATAATCCATATTGGATTCCCAAATTTATTAAAGAAAAAAGGAGCAATCGAAGAATTAGAGAAAGATCTACAAAAGGAAATTAACTCTGTAAACCAGAGATTTAATATTTCTATCGAAAAAGTTAAAGAACCTTATAGACAGCCTAACATTCTTGCAGAATATATAGCTTTCCAATTAAAAAATAGAGTTTCATTCCGAAAGGCAATGAAAAAAGCCATTGAATTAACTAAAAAAGCAGATATAAGGGGAGTAAAAGTAAAAATTGCGGGTCGTCTCGGAGGAAAAGAAATTGCACGCGCCGAATCTATTAAAAAGGGTAGACTTCCCCTCCAAACAATTCGCGCTAAAATTGATTATTGCTGCTATCCAATTCGGACTATCTATGGAGTATTAGGTGTAAAAATTTGGATATTCGTAGACGAAGAATAAGTAATCTTGTCTTCGGATTCTGTCCATTGATAGAATAAAAAATGACAAGAGACTTTTTTCCTGAAATCCCTGCAAAAGAAGAAATTATACCTCTTTCTATAAGATTTAATGAAAATTGATAAATCATTTAATATAATTGCTATGCTTAGTGTGTGACTCGTTATTTTTTTCTTTTTTTTAAGAAAAAAACTTAGTAATTATAGAAAATTAACTAATAACCAACCTATTGCTTCGTATTGTCGAGATCCTAACTAAGAAACAGTCACTATATGAATAAATACCTCTATCATAACATAAATGAGTAGATGTGTCATATAGTTGTAGCAACTGCAATTTTTTCTCTAAAAAAGAAAAGGGATTCTAGGTTGTGAAGCAAAACTAAAGGGATGTGGATAAAGGGAGGGATGATAGAAAGAAGGAAGAGGAAATAAATAAGATATAGGATTCCACTATGTATGGTCTATGAATTACATCATAAAAGGCAATGTGATAAAGCATCAATATAATAAAAATAATAGAGAATTAAAAATTGTAACTTGAAACAAGAACTACAAATTTAAAGCAATAATAAAGAGCCGCCCGGGTTAATAAAACTGAGAAAATTAACTCGGAAAGAAATTTTTTGGAAGCTCCGTTGCGGGATTCAGACCTAACCATTCAAGGAGAAGCAGTGGGAACGACAGAACCTATGATTCCATAGGATTTTATTGAAAAGAATCCTAACACTTCATTGGGTGGGATGGCGGAACAAACCAAAAAAATTGTCTTATTTGGTCAAGTTTATAAATTAACAAATAAGACAGGAAAGAGTAAATATTCGCCCGCGAAATTCTTATTGAATTAGAATACTTTACCGCGATTCAATAAGAGTAAAAATAAGGATTTTTTTAAGAAGGATTACATTATCTATAAATATAGAATTTAGATAAATATACACACACATCTGGATATATTCTAGATCTTCTTTTTTGACTATATATTATATTTTTCTGTTTTAACAAATTCAATATAAAAAAAACCGAACTTTTTCTATTATCTATTAATGTGTATCTATCCGTACCGTAATATTTTGGAATATTATGAATTAGAGAAATTTACATGCTTTCTGATTCCATTCGCGAGGAGCTGGATGAGAAGAAACTCTCATGTCCAGTTTTGCAGTAGAGATGGAACTAAGAAAGAGAACCATCGACTATAACCCCAAAAGAACCAGATTTCGCAAACAACATAGAGGAAGAATGAAAGGAAAATCCTGCCGAGGCAATCGTATTTGTTTTGGTAGATATGCTCTTCAAGCACTTGAACCCGCTTGGATCACGGCGAGACAGATAGAAGCAGGACGAAGAGCAATAACACGATATGCACGTCGTGGTGGAAAAATATGGGTACGTATATTTCCCGACAAACCGGTTACACTAAGACCCACGGAAACACGTATGGGCTCGGGAAAGGGGTCCCCCGAATATTGGGTATCCGTTGTTAAACCTGGTCGTATACTTTATGAAATGGGGGGAGTATCTGAAACTGTAGCTAGAGCAGCTATCTCCATAGCTGCCAGTAAAATGCCCATACGAAGTCAATTTATTCGATTAGAGATATAGAACCCTAAAAGGGGTATGGAAGATAAAAAAAAATGCTCGGTTTTTCTTTCTGGAAAGACAATATTTCTTTCATCCTTTTGCATTGAAATAACAAATTGAAATCAAAATAATATGATTCAACCTCAGACCCTTTTAAATGTAGCAGATAATAGTGGAGCTCGAAAATTGATGTGTATTCGAGTCATAGGAGCTGCTGGTAATCAGCGATATGCTCGTATTGGTGATGTTATTGTTGCTGTAATCAAAGACGCATTGCCCCAAATGCCTCTAGAAAGATCCGAAGTAATTCGAGCTGTAATTGTACGTACATGTAAAGAGTTCAAATGCGAAGACGGTATAATAATCCGCTATGATGACAATGCTGCGGTTATAATTGATCAAAAAGGCAATCCAAAAGGAACTCGAGTTTTTGGCGCGATTGCCGAGGAATTGAGAGAATTGAATTTTACCAAAATAGTTTCATTAGCTCCTGAAGTATTATAAATACTAGTAGGCGAAATTGAGACCAAAGAATTAATTTAGTAGATTGTGTTTTACGTATATGTTTTAAAATCCAAAATGAAAAAAAAAAAAAGAAAACATGTTGATTATAGAAAAATTAGGAGGAACCTAGAATTAGAGTCTTATGGGCAAGGACACTATTGCTGATTTACTAACCTCTATAAGAAATGCGGACATGAATAAAAAAGGAACAGTTCGAGTAGTATCTACAAATATTACCGAAAACATTGTTAAAATACTTCTACGAGAGGGTTTTATTGAAAGTGTTCGGAAACATCAGGAACGTAACAGATATTTCTTGGTTTCAACTTTGCGACATCAAAAGAGAAAGACTATAAAAGGAATATATAGAACAAGAACCTTTTTAAAGCGTATCAGCCGACCCGGCTTACGAATTTATACCAACTATCAAGGAATTCCTAAAGTTTTGGGTGGAATGGGAATTGCTATTCTTTCTACTTCTCGAGGAATAATGACAGATCGAGAAGCTCGACTAAACAGAATTGGGGGAGAAGTCTTATGTTATATATGGTAATCGCCCCGCCTATAGTGCTCGAATTCTATCTCGCCCTTCCTATTTTTAAAATAAAAATAGAAAAATAGGAGAAAAAAAATATGACAGAAAAAAAAAATAGGAGAGAAAAAAAAAACCCGAGAGAAGCAAAAGTAACTTTCGAAGGTTTAGTTACGGAAGCCCTACCCAATGGAATGTTCCGCGTTCGGCTAGAGAATGACACCATCATCCTAGGCTATATTTCAGGAAAGATACGGTCTAGTTCTATACGAATACTGATGGGGGATAGGGTCAAAATTGAAGTAAGTCGTTATGATTCAAGCAAGGGACGTATAATTTATAGACTTCCCCATAAGGATTCGAAGCGTATCGAAGACTCGAAGGATAGCGAAGATTTGAAGGATAGCGAAGATTTGAAGGATACCAAAGATTCAAAGGATTAGGTTTTTCTTTTTTTTTCTAGGGTAATAAATTCTAAGTTCTAAAATTCAAGCGAAGAGACTTATTTTTTCCAAAAGATTAGATTCATAGTTTAAAAAAGGATACGGAAATATGAAAATAAGAGCTTCCGTTCGTAAAATTTGTACAAAATGTCGACTGATTCGTAGGCGTGGACGAATTAGAGTCATTTGCTCTAATCCGAAGCATAAACAAAGACAGGGGTAATCTTTCGAAAAAGAACTTTACTTTCTAAAAAGTAAAAAAAAGTACCCGCGGAAATGTTCCAATTCCAAATAAAATAATTTCATTTAAAATAATTAAAGTAAAGGGTTTATTTTACCCTGAAACGGATATCTTTGTATCTTTTTTTCTTTTTTTTATTTCTAACTCATATTTATGAGATAATAAAATATGGCAAAAGCTATACCAAAAATTGGTTCACGTAAGAAAGTGCGTATTGGTTTACGTAGGAATGCACGTTTTAGTTTACGGAAGAGTGCACGTAGAATAACAAAAGGGGTTATTCATGTTCAAGCTAGTTTCAACAATACCATTATAACTGTTACAGACCCACAAGGTCGGGTGGTTTTTTGGTCCTCGGCCGGTACTTGTGGATTCAAAAGCTCAAGAAAAGCATCACCCTATGCTGGTCAAAGAACAGCAGTAGATGCTATTCGTACAGTAGGTTTGCAACGAGCAGAAGTTATGGTAAAGGGCGCTGGTAGTGGAAGAGATGCCGCATTACGAGCCATTGCTAAAAGTGGTGTGCGATTAAGTTGTATACGCGATGTAACACCTATGCCGCATAATGGATGTCGACCGCCTAAAAAAAGACGTCTGTAAAAGAATTAACCCGCTTTCAACTTTCATTTCAAGAGAAATAAACGATTCAATGATAAAATAATAATACTAGTCTATTATGGTTCGAGAGGAGGTAGCAGGATCCACTCAAACACTACAGTGGAAGTGTGTTGAATCAAGAGTAGATAGTAAGCGCCTTTATTATGGTCGTTTCATTCTGTCCCCGCTTAGAAAAGGTCAAGCGGACACCGTCGGTATTGCCTTGCGAAGAGCTTTACTTGGAGAAATAGAAGGAACATGTATCACACGTGCAAAATTTGGGAGCGTGCCGCACGAGTATTCTACAATAGCAGGTATTGAAGAATCCGTACAAGAAATTTTACTAAATTTGAAAGAAATTGTATTGAGAAGTAATCTCTATGGAGTTAGAGACGCATCCATTTGCGTCAAAGGTCCTAGATACATAACTGCTCAAGATATCATCTTACCGCCTTCCGTAGAAATCGTTGATACGGCACAACCTATAGCTAACTTGACAGAGCCCATTGATTTCTGTATTGATTTACAGATCAAGAGAGATCGTGGATATCAGACAGAACTCAGAAAGAACTATCAAGATGGAAGTTATCCTATAGATGCTGTATCCATGCCTGTTCGAAATGTGAATTATAGTATTTTTTCTTGTGGGAATGGAAATGAAAAACACGAGATACTTTTTCTAGAAATATGGACTAATGGAAGTTTAACCCCTAAGGAAGCACTTTATGAGGCTTCTCGTAATTTGATTGATTTATTTCTTCCTTTTCTACACGCGGAGGAAGAGGGCGCTAGTTTCGAAGAAAATAAAAACAGGTTTACTCCACCCCTTTTTACTTTTCAAAAAAGATTAACTAATCTAAAGAAAAACAAAAAAGGAATTCCATTGAATTGTATTTTTATTGATCAATTAGAATTGACTTCTAGAACGTATAATTGTCTAAAAAGGGCCAATATACATACACTATTGGACCTTTTGAGTAAGACTGAAGAAGATCTTCTGAGAATTGACAGTTTTCGTATGGAAGATAGAAAACATATATGGGACACTCTAGAGAAGCATCTCCCAATTGATTTACTTAAGAATAAACTCTCGTTTTAAATCCATTGCAATTTTTTTTCTTCTTCTTTTTCGAGTTAGAATAAAAAGAAAACAATTTAGCATCTTTGGTACAATCTATATTTTCGCGAAATGGATCATAATAAAATGGATTTTAGGTATCTAGGGAAGATTCACTTGGAAGTAACTATTTCCTAGATACCTATGGTACTTCACGGTTGAATGAATCAAAAAATATCTAAAAAAGACCTAAAGTTAATGATTTATCAATGGGTAATGTTGCTCCAATACCTAACCAAAGAGCTACTACAGTACCGATTAAAAAAACGGTCGTAGCTACTGGGCGGCGAAATGGATTTTGGAATTTATTGACATTCTCTAGAAAAGGTACTGTCAATAAGCCTGTTGGCACAGAAACCATTAAAAGAACGCCCAATAACTTATTGGGTACCGTACGGAGTATTTGAAACACGGGAAAGAAGTACCACTCGGGTAATATTTCCAGAGGAGTTGCAAACGGATCTGCCGGTTCACCAATCATTGATGGCTCGAGAACCGCTAAACCTACATTACATGCAATAGTACCTAGAATTACTACTGGAAAAATATATAAAAGATCGTTGGGCCATGCGGGTTCCCCGTAATAATTATGTCCCATCCCTTTAGCTAATTTAGCTCTTAATACAGGATCATTTAAGTCTGGTTTCTTTGTTATTGGGATAGGTGAACTCTTTAGGATCCATCCCCCAAAGGAACCGGACATGAGAATTTATCATCATCCGGCTCGAGCAAGAGTGAAAGAAATAAGACCGCGGAAGATCCTTAATAGAATTAAGGTTTATAATGACTCAATGACTCTAGGCAAGAAAAGCTTTATCAGATTCTCTTTTCCGAAGTTGCACCTACAACTACTCATTGAAAATAATCCTATTCTTATGGGTAAATGCTCAATATCCAAGTGGGCTTACAAATTTGATCATGATCAATTGCTTTGTGGATTGTCTCATGTCTCTTGATTAGTTGGTATTTATCCCCTCAATATCGCAAGTTTCTTACCTCCAAACAAAATATTTACTTGTTACTAATAAAAAATCAAAAAGTTTAGCCTACATTCTTCCTTAGATCCCTTCTTTTACTCCGATAGTATTGCGGATCACAATCGATGCAAAGAAAATGAATGCATTTCCATACTATAATAAAAAGGTAAGTGTAATAAATAGAGAACTGGATCATGTCACATGACTTATTCCATTTCTACTCTATGGGATCTTACGGAGCCTGTTCATGGATGACATGGTTGCGGTATGATCATAGAAGATATTCTCCTCAAGTGAACCAGCCTATCCTTCCTAGGTAGGGGACTTACATGTTGATTGGATGCGGAGACACCTTTGGTTGTGAATTCTAATGTGGCAGATCCAATTCTTTATCTGCATGGCCAAATCAATAATTCAAGTCACACACTCCCATAATCCGCCTTTTTTCTTTCGTAAAATTAACTTCAACTATTTGTATTGTATAAAAATACTTTGGAGTTGAAGAGAAGTATCCAAATGACATGTGTTATTTTACAATAACCCATGCTTGTAGCAATGAAATACCAAAACCTACCCGATATGATATATGATAATTATAATTCTCTATGATATGCCTTCCCTATAAAGGACCCGAAATACCTTGCTTACGTATCATTGGAAAGTGCATTAACATAAATACGGCAGTAAGCAGAGGCAGTACAAAGGTATGTAAACTATAAAAACGAGTCAAAGTGGATTGGCCCACACTAGCACTTCCGCGTAATAACTCCACTAAAGGCGATCCTATTACCGGAATGGCGTCAGGTACACCTGTCACAATTTTGACTGCCCAATAGCCAATTTGATCCCAAGGCAAAGAATAACCAGTTACACCAAATGATGCAGTCAAAACAGCCAAAACCACACCTGTGACCCAAGTTAATTCGCGGGGTTTTTTAAATCCCCCTGTGAGATACACACGAAATACATGCAGGATCATCATTAAAACCATCATACTTGCTGACCATCGATGAACTGATCGGATTAACCAACCAAAGTTGGCCTCGGTCATTATGTATTGAACCGAGGAAAAAGCCTCTGTAACGGTTGGTCGGTAGTAAAAAGTCATAGCAAAACCGGTAGCGACTTGTACTAGAAAACAAGTAAGTGTAATTCCCCCTAAACAATAAAATATGTTGACATGGGGAGGAACATATTTACTAGTTATATCATCTGCAATTGCCTGAATCTCAAGACGTTCCTCAAACCAATCATATACTTTATTGAGATAGGTAACTAACCCGAGTCCCCCTCTAAGAGCCGTATATGAAAATTTCATCTCGTACGGCTCAAGCAGAAACACAAAAATTTTCAACGAATATTAGAAAAAAGGTTCAAAACTTCATCAGCCACTGAATTGGGTCGATTTGCCTTGAAGATATCAAATAAGAAAAATCCGGAATATCTTCTTTGTGATGATAATGCCAAAAAATCTCAAGTTGGCGCGTCTTTCTTTCTTCCTTTCCCTTATGTTGGTCATTAGAGGCTTCTTGACTTTTCTCTTCCCTATAAAGGATTTGTTTTTTTATGCGTAATATAGAAATTATCTTGTTGAGATCCTATGAATCAGTTCAATTAAAACCTTAGATTCATACTAGAGCCACGATGATTTAGTCTCAAGCTAAACAAAAGGCAAGGGTTCTTCGAATAAGAACCGCTTGATAATCATTTATTGAATCAGTGTAATGACTCGACAAAATCGAGAGAAAAAAAGTTGTCTTTTGGGCAAACAAAATTGGAAGGAAGAAAATTTCTTTTTTATTTTTATTTAAGAACTACTTGAATTTTTCAGTCTGGTTGCGAGGTCTTAATAGTGAGTATGAATCATAGTTCCATTTTTTTTTGATCCACTCTATCTATTTCGTGTTCCAGATACTAGAATAAATAATATCTGACGAATTAGAATCATCTTGATAGAGATAACAGGCCCTTTCTATGTATTATCAATAGGATCAATTCTAACAAGTCACACACTCATATTCCAGAGATACCGAAACAAAAAAATTCCGCGGTCGAACTACCATAATATCTAGAAATGTAGATCTTAAACTAGAAAGGCTTTTTTGGATGGAAAAACTCTGACTTCCTAGTTTTAGTTAGTAGAAACCTAATTGGTTAAAATTCCGTCCAGTAAAACGGAAGAATTATAAATTTCTAAAATGATAGATAGGAATATAGCGAATAAAGCCATTGCGATCCCCATAAAAGGAGTAGTCCCCCAACCCGGGGCGACTTTCCCATATTCCGAATTCAAGGGTTTCAGTAAACTACCTGCACCAGTTCGTTTTGGCCTAGGTTTAGAACTATCTTCAACGGTTTGTGTAGCCATAAATTCTATTTAATCATTGGTGTTGACTTTGTATACTATTCCGTTGTAGTTGTAAATACACGATCTTTTCGTAGATCCATTGTAATCTTGAAATTCTATAAAAATGGAAACAGCAACTTTAGTCGCCATCTCCATATCTGGTTTACTTGTAAGCTTTACTGGGTATGCCTTATATACCGCGTTTGGGCAACCCTCTCAACAATTAAGAGATCCATTCGAAGAACACGGAGACTAATTTAAGTAAGAAGTCTCCCAGATAGGGGGACTTCTTACTTAAATGAAATTATTTTATTCTTTTAGTTGGAGTTGGTGGAACCTTAGGTGGTTCTCGGAAGAAGATAGCGAAAAAAATTATCCCTAAAGTCGAAACTAAAAGGAACGTATAAACCAATGCTTCCATAGATTCGATCCTGGTTTATTTACAATTATAACTTCCACACCTATTCATTTGTCATTTGGGATAATTTCCCATATAAAGAAAGAAAAAGAGTCAAAGAAAGGATGGGAGATGTTTCCCATGTCAAATCAAAAAAGAGAGGTGAAAGATACTATAACAATGTGTATCAAACTGCCTGTTTCCTTGTAGTTGGATCTCCCACTTTTTGGAATGTTCCAAATTCCACTTGAGCATCCAAATCTGGATCAATACCAGCAAAAACATCTCGGAACAATGTTCTAGCGCCATGCCAAATGTGTCCGAAAAAGAAGAGCAAAGCAAAGGTAGCATGACCAAAAGTGAACCAACCCCTTGGACTGCTGCGAAAAACACCATCAGATTTCAAAGTAGCCCGGTCTAATTCAAAAATTTCCCCTAATTGAGAACGCCTCGCATATTTTTTTACAGTAGCAGGATCAGAATAACTTACTCCATTAAGTTCGCCACCATAGAACTCCACCGTTACACCTACTTGTTCAACACTATATTTGGATTCTGCTCTTCTAAAAGGAACGTCTGCTCTAACAATTCCCTCCTCATCTACCAAAACAACCGGAAATGTTTCAAAAAAAGTAGGCATACGGCGTACAAAAAGCTCACGTCCTTCTTTATCTCTAAAGACGGGATGTCCTAACCATCCAACAGCTATTCCATCCCCATTGTCCATTGAGCCTGCTCTGAATAATCCCCCTTTTGCCGGATTATTACCAATATAATCATAAAAGGCTAATTTTTCGGGAATTTTAGACCAAGCTTCTGATAAACTAAGATTTTCGGCTAAACCATTGCTAACTCTTCGATATATTTCTTGCTGAAAGTATCCCTGATCCCACTGATAACGAGTAGGCCCAAATAATTCGATTGGGGTCGTTGCTGACCCATACCACATAGTTCCAGCAACTACGAAAGCTGCAAAAAAAACAGCAGCGATACTACTGGAAAGTACAGTTTCAATATTGCCCATACGTAATCCTTTATATAGACGTTGAGGCGGACGGACACTAAGATGGAATAAGCCCGCTAATATACCCAATGTACCCGCAGCAATATGATGAGAAGCTATTCCCCCCGGAACAAAAGGATCAAAACCTTCTGCACCCCACGCTGGATTTACAGCTTGTACTTTTCCAGTTAGTCCATAAGGATCGGATACCCATATCCCAGGACCATACAAACCCGTTACATGAAATGCCCCAAAGCCAAAGCAAGCCACCCCTGCAAGAAATAAATGAATTCCAAAGATCTTGGGCAAATCCAAAGAGGGTTTTCCCGTCCGCTCATCAGAGAATATTTCTAGGTCCCAATATACCCAATGCCAGATCGCTGCCAAGAAACACAAGCCAGAAAACACAATATGCGTACCTGCCACACCTTCATAACTCCAAATACCCGGATTTGTTACAGTTCCTCCTGAAATACTCCAACCACCCCACGAATCCGTTATTCCTAAACGAGTCATGAAGGGAATTACGAACATACCTTGTCTCCACATTGGATCCAGAACAGGATCAGAGGGATCAAAAACTGCTAATTCGTATAAAGCCATTGAGCCAGCCCAACCAGAAACTAGAGCTGTGTGCATTATATGCACCGCAAGCAATCGACCCGGATCATTCAATACGACAGTATGAACACGATACCAAGGCAAACCCATGGAAATACCCCTTTAGCAAAGAAAAATAGACACGATGTCGCTTTATTTTATCGCATTGAAAAAGACTATCCATATCCTATGTACCTAACCCTTCTAGGGGATTCTGTGTCAGAAAGCGCGAATATTTATTTCATTCCATTAAAAATAAGAAGCCAATTCTGTTCATAAGAAGAAAGAGAAGCAGATCTATTCTATACTCGATAAGTGCCAATATGCAATGGGTAACTTGGCCAATTTGGAAAAAACGAAGAATAGATCGCTACCCCTCTTTGTTTAGCATTCAAATCACCCATTCCCTTTTCTTTATTCAATCTGTCTTACATTCCTTATATGTATAACCTTTCAATCTACGTATTAATAGAATCTATAATATTCATATAGAATAAGAATAAAAATTAAGACAATAAACTGCGGATTCTTTCTTTCTGTTCCATTCTTACGTTTCCATATTAAAGTGTGGTTTTCTTACTTAAATTTAATAATATTAATCTAATATGCCCATTGGTGTTCCAAAAGTACCTTACCGGATTCCTGGAGATGAAGAAGCGACTTGGGTTGACTTATACAATGTTATGTATCGAGAAAGGACACTTTTTTTAGGTCAAGAGATTCGTTGCGAGATCACGAATCATATTACAGGTCTCATGGTATATCTGAGTAGTAGAAGATGGAATTAGTGATATTTTTTTGTTTATAAACTCCCCAGGCGGGTGGCTAATCTCAGGAATGGCTATTTTTGATACGATGCAAACGGTGACACCAGATATATATACAATATGCCTCGGAATAGCCGCCTCCATGGCGTCCTTCATTCTGCTTGGAGGAGAACCCACCAAGCGTATAGCATTCCCTCACGCGAGGATTATGCTTCACCAACCTGCTAGTGCTTATTATCGGGCAAGGACACCAGAATTTTTACTAGAAGTAGAAGAGTTACACAAAGTTCGCGAAATGATCACAAGGGTTTATGCAGTAAGAACAGGCAAGCCTTTTTGGGTTGTATCCGAAGACATGGAAAGGGATGTTTTTATGTCAGCAGACGAAGCCAAAGCTTATGGACTTGTCGATATTGTAGGGGATGAAATGATTGACAAGCACTGCGATACTGATCCAGTGTGGTTTCCAGAAATGTTTAAGGATTGGTAGTGTCCGGATTTCTTGTAAAGTTATTTCACAGCTAAATTCGTGTTTTCCTCGATTTAATAGAAAATAGAAAGACTTCATGATGAGCAATCATCAGGTTAAGATGGATCTAAACCAATCCATTTTTTTCTATATACATACAACATGCCGACGGTTAAACAACTTATTAGAAACGCAAGACAGCCAATACGAAATGCTCGAAAAACGGCCGCGCTTAAAGGATGCCCTCAGCGTCGAGGAACATGTGCTAGGGTGTATGTGCGACTCGTTCAGATCATGACTTCAAACAAATATAAAAAAAATTGAAGTATCCATGATTAGTACCAATGAATAGGATATAGCTTCTCTATCCTAGATTTCTATGGTATATGGAATTTATGGTTTCCTTTGGTGCAAATCCAATTATCTAAATTGGAAATAAGAAGCAATTCTCCCATTGGTAGCAAATGGTTATCCATTAAGCGGAGGAAATAGTAATAAAAAGAAAAAGGCTTATGCTCCTTTATCTTAAAAGAACGGACTAACAGGGTCAGCTACTTAGCCAACTTTCATAATTAAATACCGTCACTGTATGGATAACTCTTATTGTGAAAAGAGCTATTTACTCTATAATGGATAGGTAGAGCCAAAGAATGTGGACTATACAAGTTCGCAATACCTTTTGATGAAAGAAAGGGCTCCGGTGTATAGAGAGGGCCTCACCGTTTAAAAGGGAACCATAGAAACGATGGAACCCACTATTTTTTTTAGTATTATTAGAATGAATTTGTTATTTCGTATAGAAATAACTGAACGGAGTGGAATAAAAAATCGTGGTTGGGAAGGTTACTATAGCAAAAGCCATTGGAATTAATATTTTATATATCGGAATAATTAGTTTTGTTATTAATGAGAAAAAGGGTGGCTAAAAGAAGAGAAATCATTAGTTATTCATTAAGGTTAATTTGATTCAATGACCAGAGTTCCGCGAGGATATATAGCCCGGAGACGACGAACAAAAATGCGTTCATTTGCCTCAAACTTTAGAGGGGCTCATTTAAGACTTAATCGAATGATTACCCAACAGGTAAAAAGAGCTTTTGTTTCCTCTCATCGAGATAGAGGTAGGCAAAAGAGGGATTTTCGTCGTTTGTGGATCACTCGGATAAACGCAGCAACGCGGGTATATAAAGTATTCGATAGTTATAGTAAATTAATACACAACCTGTACAAGAAGAAATTGATTCTTAATCGTAAAATGCTTGCACAAGTAGCTGTATCAAATCCAAATAATCTTTACACGATTTCCAATAAAATAAAGATCATCAATTAAAGGTATAAATAAAGTAATATACTGGAATAATAAAAGATGAATTCCCGGAGAGGGAACTCCGGGAAGATACAATAAATTAAGATTAAGTGGTAGGAATCAACGAGCTGGATTACTTTCTTTATAATATATATAGGTCTGGCCCTTTCGAATTCGAATAAAACATCAACAATCGGAACTTAAGTTCCGGTTGTTGTTTCTTAAATTTTGGTTGTTGTTTCTTAAGTTTCGATTGGAATTGTACTTTTGCGTTAATTGAGGAATATGTCTATTTTTTCTGGGTCTAGAACCTGTAATTATTGAAATTGACTGGGCTTGAAATTGCTTTTCGTTCTCATAGTTACGAAACGGTAAGAAAGATAAAATACGAGCCTGTTTTATAGCAAGAGTAATTAATCGTTGTTGTTTCAAGGTTAATCTATTTATTCGTCTCGATAATATTTTTCCTTGTTCACTAATAAATCTATTAATTAAACTCATGTTTCTATAATCAATTCGATCTCCCGGGCCAATCCGGGGACGCCTACGAAAAGGTTGTTTAGATTTACGAAAAGGTTGCTTGAATTTACGAAAAGTTTGCTTGGATTTACGAAAGGGTTGCTTGGATTTATTAAAAGTTTGCTTGGATTTACTAAAGGGTTGCTTAGATTTAAGAAAAGGTTGTTTAGATGTATACATGATTTATTCCTTATTTAAAATTTGAAAATTTGAAAATTCACTTCTTTATTTTATTAATTTAGGATCCAGAAGAAGTAGTTTTTCTTTGATCCATATCTTATTTGATTCATATTATAGTATATGAATACCCTCTATACATATGAAATAATATCTACCGGAAATCAGATGAGTTGATTTGTATTTTGTATTCTATACTATGTTTTCTTTATATATTAAATATGAAGTTCTTACTCTTTCTGTTGTTTGGAAAGATCAAACACACGATGTTCCTATTTCTTTATTTCGTGATGAGTCGTATGCTTGCGACAATAACGACAAAATTTTTTGAATTCTAATTGTCCGGGTGTATTGTGGCGATTCTTTTGAGTACTATATCTAGAAATCCCCGTCGATTCCTCATTGGCACCTTTTCGAACACAACTGATGCATTCCAAAATAACTCTGATTCTAACATCTTTTCCCTTGGCCATGAACCTCCTTTTCTTTTTGGATTGACTTAACTTAATTCTTCTACTTATTCTTTTATTCTTCTATTTTGAATCCGAAGAAGAAGAATAAAATTCATTAGAATAATTTTTTTTTATTCTTTAATTAAGTAATAAAAAATAGAGAAATAATTAAAGAATACAATCCTTGTCGAATTAGCAAAGATTTTGGTTCGAAATCCTTTCATTTAATTAGCCAGCCCCGCCTTTTCTATGCTCTGATTTCTGAGGCCTTATTTAGCTTGGGTACCCCTTTAAATTGAATTTCTATTTTCAAAAATGGGGTTTACCAAATTTTTAATGACTCTGAGGTTCAACCCAATCCATCTTTTCTTTCTTTTTCCTTCCGATACTAAAAAAAGATTGAAAAGGATCAAATTTTGTCATATCACGAAGAAATCTATCCCTCCCATAGCAATAACTAGAATTAAAAAAAAGGGAATGACAAAGCATCTGGGAATAAACGATTAATTTCTATCAATAAACCTGCTAAAGCACCAAACCATAGAGTACTTAGCACGGGTGCTACAGAGAGATATGTTTTTATATCCCGCATTGAAAATCCTCCTTCCTTGTTGGAATACATATATGATCATAAACTCTTGCCCAAGATTGTTATGCTATATATAAAATGAACCATATCGACGAAATTTTCCTATCCCTAAAAAAGAAAAAGATGACCCCTTCTTCCTATATATTACCAAGGAAAAGTAATCCTTCTTTTATAGGCGAAATTATATTGGATTTTATATGTATATAATTCCTTAATTATATGAGACCAAAAAGAAGAAATGACACGAGGGTTCTATATATAGATAGAGAAAGAAAGAAGAAGAAAATTATGATGTGGAAAAGAAGACAGGAATTGTGTACAATGGCATTGTACAACAATTTAATTTGGAAAAGGGATGTAGCGCAGCTTGGTAGCGCGTTTGTTTTGGGTACAAAATGTCACAGGTTCAAATCCTGTCATCCCTACCTATTACTTCTTTCTTCTTTATAGGCAGTAGCGACGAGATCAATTAAAGTAAAGTGGGTATAACTTGAATTTGTGGAGACTATACGTACGTGAGATACATTAGGAATAGAAAAAGATTTTCTTTTTGAATGAATGAAAGCGCTCTTAGTTCAGTTCGGTAGAACGCGGGTCTCCAAAACCCGATGTCGTAGGTTCAAATCCTACAGAGCGTGATTCCATCTATTTTATGTCGAAGCAGAGTAAAATAACTTAACAAAATTGAATTGTAACTCCAATTTCAATTTGACCTCCTCTCTGGTCTGGAGGAGGTCAATCAAAAAAAAAAAATGACTCAATCAAAGATCCAACTGATCCCCACGCCTGTATTGCAAATACGCAGTCACGAATAATCCCGCTAAAGTAATAGGAATTAGGCCTAAGACGATTCCAAATAGAAAAACTTCAATCATTTCGATTTGTTCGAGGGGATAAAAAAAGAGGTACGATCTATCCCTAAATAGTACTCTAAATTATCCACGAATCTCAATGACCAAGAAAAGAATTCCTAATTAGTCTGGAAAAGAGTCGTAGAATGCCAGGAATCCCAAAGAAAGATTTTTCTTTTCTGAATTATAATTATTCAGTCAATTCAAATAAGGCGTATCTTGTTCAAGCCAATAAATAGAGCTGGGGTTATAGTTAAAGCAGCCAGTAGAAAACCAAAATAACTAGTTAAAGTAAGCATGAAAGAGTTAAATTCCATTTATTTTTTTTTACTACACTACATATGTTGGTAAAGCATTTACCTAAGTTATGGAAAATTCATAATTCATCAGTTATTTTAGATAATACTAAAAAACAAGATAGAGTAAGATACAGAAGTGTAAAAGAAAGTGGATTCATCAGATGATACATGAGTCCCTAATTCCGAATCAAGAGATTTGTTGTGGAATTTGTCAATTGAGTAAAGTAATAATATTAAGAACTAGATCATCTAACCCCATTGAATGAAAAAAAGAAATTCAATTTTCAGGGAAATTTTTGAATAAGAGATAAATAAACAATTGAATTTGAAAAAAAAAACTTCTTTCTATTTTGGATAATTTCTTTTTCAATAGGACCCTCTTTTTGGAGTGAACGATCGAATATTCCCCTATTCCTTCTTATTTTAACTGATTGTATTCCATATGGAATAAGAGGAGAACAAAAGCATTCCACGACCTGCCAAGGGGCTGTTAAAAAAAAAAAAAAAAGAAAGCTCTTCCTTGAATTTACTTTATTTTTATTCCTTTTTCGAACTCCAACCAAAGTAGATTCGAAGACGAGTCACTTCAATTATCCTTTTAAGTTCTATTCTATCTTCTGTCTTTCCCTATTTCATCTCGTAAAGTTCCGCGCTCGCAGTTTGGTCAAGAAAGTTAGACCTAATCCAACAAACAATACAAGGATGAATTACGAATTATGAAAGGATAGATTTCACATATACTTGTCCTTGTATTGTGTCAGTATGAGAATATCCTTCCTAAATTATTTATCCAAACCTATTGATCATTAACTTAGATTTTCCCAAGATTTTGGCTGCTATTCCGAATTACTCTATTATTCCGAAGCCAATGAAAAGTAAGTAGAACCTACAAAAATGGGGTTTTCTATTGATGCCTTGAATAACATATAGCTTACCTATAGACAAAAAAAAAATAAAAAAGTAATTATGTTTCGGAACCAGGCAAAACCAGATTGCTGTGCCATAGGAAGGATAGCTATACTAATTCGGTATACTCAAAATACACCTTTGGTACAAAATTGACAATCTCACAAGGATGAAATATCAGTAATTTTCTATTTACTGGTCGATCCCATCTTTTACGGAATCAATTCCTTTTTTGAATGTACAAAAATTTTGGGAGTTCAGCATGTCTGGAAGCACGGGAGAACGTTCTTTTGCTGATATTATTACCAGTATTCGATACTGGGTTATTCATAGCATTACTATACCTTCCCTATTCATTGCGGGTTGGTTATTTGTCAGTACGGGTTTAGCTTATGACGTGTTTGGAAGTCCTAGGCCAAACGAGTATTTCACGGAAAGCCGACAAGGAATTCCGTTAATAACCGACCGTTTTGATTCTTTAGAACAACTCGATGAATTTAGTAGATCCTTTTAGGAGGCCCTCAATGACCATAGATCGAACCTATCCTATTTTTACAGTGCGATGGCTGGCTATTCACGGACTAGCTGTACCTACTGTTTTTTTCTTGGGATCAATATCAGCAATGCAGTTCATCCAACGATAAAACAAATTCCAACTATAGAACTATGACACAATCAAACCCGAATGAACAAAATGTTGAATTGAATCGTACCAGTCTATACTGGGGTTTATTACTCATTTTTGTACTTGCTGTTTTATTTTCCAATTACTTCTTCAATTGAGAGAAAGAAAGAGACTAATAAGAATTCTCTTATCCCATTTGGAAGGATACCATCCTTATAACTACCCATGACTGTTTTTGTCTCTAGCATGACCAATTGATAAAATGTGGAGGAAAGTAGGGGAAATGGCCGATACTACTGGAAGAATTCCTCTTTGGCTGATAGGTACTGTAGCTGGTATTGCTGTGATTGGTTTAGTAGGTGTTTTCTTTTATGGTTCATATTCTGGATTGGGTTCATCTCTATAGTAATCGGAGGGACCAGATTGTAAACATGAAAAAGTAGGAGCTTAGCGGGTCCTTACCCCCCTTTATCTGATTAGAGCGGAAAGGACCCGCGGAATTTTTATTTTACTCTTATAACGCGAATTGAATCTATTCGATTCACTCTTATGAAGCAACAAGAAAAAGAGATCACTCGAGGATCCAATATCTTATTCCACGAAGGAAGTATCCTGAAAATCCTTGATTTAGTTTCGAGTAATAAACTAATAAAACCTTAATCAAAACTATTCAACTAGCCTAAAAATAAAAAAACCTTCAATGGAAGAGTTTACTTTTTTTTTTGCAAAATTTCTGTAAATTTGAAGTTGAACTTAATTAAACAAGCCAAGCAATTTGCTCACAATCACAAGAAATTTTTCCCCCGCCATATTTTCTTCCCCTCTGTTTGTCCACTACCTCGGCTAAACCTAAGCAAAAGAAAAAGAGGTCCAAGAGACAGACCCGAATAAAGAAGAAATAGTAATCTTTGACGAATTAGGAAGAAAAAGGATTCTTATTTTGATACAAGAAGAATCGGCACAAGAAAAAGGCTTTTTCTTGTGCCGAATAGACGATTAAGAAGACCTGCAATCCCTCCGAAAAAGAAGAAATTTTAATTTGATTGTTCTCGCCTTTGCCTTGGATTCTCTTCTTTTGCATGGGATATAAATAAGGAATTCCAGACATCTCATAAACAAAAAGCAGTCTAAACAAAAAAAGGATTTCCAAAATAGATCATAGATAATTCTAGCAATTGCCAATAAATCGAGGCTTTTTACCAACTTGATGGTAAGAAATCCCGGGACCTAGAAATTCATTTCGTACAATTGAACCTTTTCAAACTGTTTCTTTTTGAGAACCAAAAAAACTTGTGCCAAAATAACGGATGCGAAGAAGAACAAAAGGCCTTGGACACGTAATGGATCCTGAAGCACGATTTCTGCGTCCCCCTGACCAAAACCTCCCACATTAGGATTGCTTGTTAATGGTTGATCAAGCTTGATGGATTCCCCCTCTGAAACAAGAAGTTCTGGTCCGGGAGGTATAATATCAATCACTTGGCGTCCATCTGATGCATCAACTATGGATATTTCATACCCCCCCTTTTCTTTACGTAGTATTTTTCTTACTATACCTGTTGACGTAGCATTATAGACTGTATTGTTACTCTTGCTACCATCAGGATAGATCTGTCCTCTTCCTCGGTTTCCCCCTACATATATGGGATATTTTAAGAAATGAGCATCTTTCTTCGTAGCAGGATCAGGGGAAAGAATGGGAAAGACAATTTCACTATATTTCTTACCGGGAACAGGGCCTATCACAAGAATGTTTTTTTTATCGGGACGATAACTCTGAAAAGCAAGATTTCCTATCTTTTCTTTTAACTCAGGGGAAATACGATCGGGCGGCGCTAATTCGAATCCCTCGGGCAAAATAAGAACAGCACCTACATTCAACCCTCCCTTTTTTCCATTAGCAAGAACTTGTTTCAATTGCATATCATAAGGAATTCGAAGAACTGCTTCAAATACAGTATCGGGAAGCACAGCTTGGGGAACTTCAATATCGACGGGCTTGCTAGCTAAATGGCAATTGGCACATACAATTCGTCCAGTTGCTTCTCGTGGGTTTTCATAACCCTGCTGCGCAAAAATGGGATATGCATTTGAAATAGATGTCCGAGTTATTACGTATATCATGATCGATACAGAAATCGATCGAGTTATCTGTTCCTTTACCCAAGAAAAAGTATTTCTATTTTCCATGTCCAATCGCAGATCCCAGAATTTCTACAATAAATTAGATAGGTAGCTAAGCTAATCTAGTTCCCTATACACGAATCTGTTGTCATTCTACTGCAACAGTTGTACTGCAATGATGAATACCTTAAAGTAGGTATAAATAGAAAGAATTTTGCTAAAATGGAAAAGGGCTTTCTTTCTAAAAAAAGATGCTTGCTAATTTGATTAATATTAATATCGGGAGATCAAATGAATTTATGCTTCACTAATTGAATGATAAATGACTACAAGCGAAGGAGATAGACGATTTAAACAAAAAAAGACCCAAAATTTCAAACATGTATCTAGAATTACTGGAAAACTACAAACAAAAATAGTGAAAATAAGCTCGTTAGGAGCCCATCCAAAATCGTTGTAGACCCAACGAATTACTAGTTCCCAACCACGGGTGGAGTGAAATCCAACAAAAAAATCAGTAACTAAAAGAATAAAAAAAGCTTTTATTGAGTCATTTAAATTATAGAAGAATTCCTGAACCCAAGAATTCAAAATGACAAGTTCCTCTTTACCCAGAAAAAAAGAACCACTTAGAATAGCCAAACAGATTATATTTGTCGAGAAATGCAAAATGGTATGGAGATGATCCTCATTATTTATTTTGACCCATTGTATTATTTCCTTGTGTATTCCTGTAGGAGGTTTTTGTACATGTGTCTTTAGTTTCCCTTTTATCATCTCGTCCAAGAGAGAAAGTTCTTCTAATTCTATGAATCTTTCTAGAATCCTTTTCTCTTGAATATCAGTTAAGAGAGTTTCGGATTGCCTGGTATTCCACCAATTCTTAATCCAAAGTTCCAGACATTTGTTAAATGAGGAAGAGACCCCCCAAGGCAAAAGTACGATAAATACAAGATATAGTAAAGAAGGCAATGCTTTCTTTTTTTTCATTTTTGATCTGTAAATGGAGTTGTTAATGAATATGCTTCATTCGCTGACTCTATTCCATTCCCTGACTCTATATGATGATATTTCTATTTCATGATATTTCTATTTCTTTGAAGCAAAAACTCTATAGGTTTGATACCCTGTATCTATTCTTCTTTTTTGTATATTAGTTATTAGTGGAATTTCAGTGCATTGGGTTCTTTCTTAGATCTAGATGGAATGAAATAGTGAAATAGAATAAAAAAAAAGCCCTTTCGGATGAAAAAGGAAGAATAGTATGCGATATATCTAACTTGGATAAAAAAAAATTAAAAGCAAATTTCTCTTATCCTCGTTTGTTCCTTCCTTTAGATAAATACTTAAAAATCCCCTTACAATAACAAATCCAATTTAGAAGGGACTTCCTCCCTGTGTTGAGAAAACTTTTCTTCTTCCAATTCTTCTTTTCTTCATTCAACTCAGTTCAAAAAAGATACCTCAAAATACTTCAATTGGTACGCGCAAGAAATAGGCCAATTCGGCAGCTTTTTGTTCAATTTCTCGTGGAGTAAAAAATTTATCATCAGTACGAGTCAAGGGAATGATCCCCTGGCCCCGGATTTCCATATAAAGAATACGACGAGGATAAAGACCCTCTTTAACCTGAATTCTAATTGATTGGATATCCCGCATAAGGAATCGAAGGAAGACGCGACGTTTTATTCCAGGGAATCCCCAACGAAAAATGCACACTATTCCCTCTTTTCTATCGAATCGGTCATAACCACTACCTACATTCCACAAAATAGTACACCACAAGTAGGAGCTAATGAATAGGCCTGCGATTCCGTAGAAAGACATCACGACCCCCTGCGGAAAAAAAAGAATTTCTTGAGATGGAAGTATAGATATAATATTCTTACCAAGATAACTGGAAATCCCAACCGATAAGAATCCTAGTGAACCTAGAAAAAGAATACAGGCCCAGAAAAAATTACCCCTTTTTCGAGAACCTTTTAGAAGTTCTACCCATATGTGTTCTGATCGCCAATTCATATTAGATATACTAAATCCAGCAGCGGTCGATTGAAATTGAGAGAATAAGCTAAATAATTTTGACTTTACTTTTTTTGATTCTGAAATCGCCTTCAGCAACTAGTACTCCTGTGAAATAATAGGTTAGATACATTGACTTTCTATTCAAAAAATATTCGTTGATTCAATTAAAATAAATAAAATAAAACTCGCTATACCTGGCTCTGCATATTCATGCATTTATGCTCGTAGCCTATATCCGCATCCATAACCGTTTTTCATTTGTGTGTAGAAAGTGTGTGTAGAAAAAGCCACATACCCTACCATATTATATTACTTACACTAAAAAATACTAGACAATCTTATTTTTTTGCACATAAAGAAATAAAGAAGTCATTGCAATTGCCGGAAATACTAAGCCTACTAAAGGCACGAAAATAGAAGGTAAGTTTAAATCCGTCATGGAATAGGTGTCTCAATTCAAATTTACTATTTCTATCTAGTCGAAAAATATCTTAAGATTCTTATGATATAATTAAGTATATCTATTATAAGGAATATTGACTATTGTATTGTATTTTTTATTTTTAGTTTGAAAAATATTCTGTAAAAAAAATGAAAGGATAATAAGAAAATTCCAAAAAAGGAGAACTAATTAAAAAGATTTTATTTTGATTTTCCCATCCTCATGGCCTTTCTATCTTTCTAATCTAATTTGAAATTGGATTCAAAAGAAAGCGGTTAGAATTTACTTCCTGCATACATACTTCTCTAGAAGCGCATACAATAATGCGTGGTAAAGGCGGAAAAATAGTATATTCAATCAAAATCAAAGGGCAAATTATCTTACCTACTATAGATCCCCTACTACCCTCTTAGACTTTAAAAGGCGATATACCACCCAAAGAAAGGGTATGAAAATGCCGGGTGGAGTTAGCTTTTCGACGAAGACCTGTCCCGTGCAGCGAAGCCCTGTTAGTAAGACCCCCCGCAATAATGGATTATAGAAGAATATTATTCCAAATACTCCTCTGGACGCATATAGTAGCATTGCGATTCCGAATCTTTTTTATTTATGAATATGAACAGAAAAAATTCATTGTATCGTTGGGTCGGAGCGGAGGTTTGGTCCAGAAAAATTAGAAACAAAACGTCTACTCTACCGCATTGAAGTCTATAGCGCTGTATTTCCACGAAAGTATAATTCTTACCATCAGGATACGATCCTTTCTTTTGAACTAAACGTCTCTACGATGGGTCCAGGTTCTATGTCCAATCCCAAATCAAGGATTTCTCGCTCTTGATCGGAGTCATAAACTAAAAAAAAACTACCTTTTTATCCTTTTTCTCAAGGTTATAGAAAACTTCCTTATCTAGTTCTAGCATTTTGAAAAAAAAAAAATGCTTCTTTTTTTACACACAGTTCGAGTCACTTGTTGACTCACGATTACGCCTGTTAAAAGTTTCAAACGTCCTCTTTTTTGAAATTGAAAGAGAGTCCTATAAAAAGGTCTAACTTCCAAACTATGTCTTTTTTCATTCATTCTCCTTTAGTTTTTTTCTCTATCTAGAAGTGGAATAGAATAACCCGGTTGAAGGGTAATGATCATACGTCTGTAATGCATTGTATGGCCCAGAATAGGTCCTATTCTTCTACCTTTTCCAGGTAGTCGATGGCTATTCACAGCTACCACCTTAACACCAAAGAAGAGTTCGACCCAATGCTTTATTTCTGTCTTAGTGAATCCCGATTCGACATTAAAAGTATATTGATTCTTTCCCAATAAACGAAGACTTTTTTCTGTAAATACTGCGTATTTGATTCCATTATCATTATCATATGATAATACTATATTTTATTATTTTATTATTTTATTTGTATTTCTTTATTGTATTATACCTTAATATATATATTCTAGATATATAGAATAGACGAATCTCAATTTGTCAAGTCTCATGATCATATCATGATCTATTTTTATTCGGCTCAATCTTTTTTTTTCTAAAAAAGATTGAGCCGAGTTTAATTGCAATCAATTAGAAGAATAAAGAAGAATTACTGCATTTCATAACTGATTTTTTTCTCTTTTTATTTCGTTTCTTTTTTATTTATACCTTCTTTATCTTTAGTTTTATCTAGTTAATCAATAGTATCTACCGGCTCGAACTCGAATTTGATCGCCTTCCATACTTCACAAGCTGCGGCTAGTTCAGGACTCCATTTGCAAGCTGCTCGGATAATTTCATTACCTTCGCGAGCAAGATCGCGCCCTTCGTTACGAGCTTGTACACAGGCTTCTAAAGCCACTCGATTAGCTGCTGCACCAGGTGCATTTCCCCAAGGATGTCCTAAAGTTCCTCCACCAAATTGTAATACAGAATCGTCCCCAAAGATTTCGGTCAGAGCTGGCATATGCCAAACATGAATACCACCTGAAGCTACCGGTATAACACCTGGCATGGATACCCAGTCCTGAGTGAAAAAGATACCGCGAGCACGATCTTTTTCAATAAAATCATCGCGCAATAAATCAACAAAACCTAAAGTCATTTCGCGTTCCCCTTCTAACTTACCTACTACTGTACCGGAGTGGATATGATCTCCCCCAGACATACGCAATGCTTTAGCTAATACACGGAAATGCATACCATGATT
>NW_028259461.1:10624965-10639965 GCF_056163025.1 Triticum urartu | reverse complement strand
GTACCCTTCTATCCAAATCCAATTTGCATCGATAAAATAAATCCAAATTCCAGTAGTAGATGAATAATTGCAAATTTGTGTGTGTACGAGATTAGAATAACTTCAAAATAACTGACATAATTTTGTATTTTTCCTGATCAGAAAAATACATGAAAAAGAAAGGAGGTAGAAAAATTTTTGGATTTATGGTTAAAGAAGAAAAAGAAGAAAACAGGGGTTCTGTTGAATTTCAAGTATTCAGTTTCACCAATAAGATACGGAGACTTGCTTCACATTTGGAATTACACAAAAAAGATTTTTCATCGGAAAGAGGTCTACGAAGACTTTTGGGAAAACGTCGACGTTTGCTGGCTTATTTGGCAAAGAAAAATAGAGTACGTTATAAGAAATTAATCGGTCAGTTGAATATTCGGGAGCAGTAATTTAATCGTTCAAATTTTTTTCTTGTTTTATTATTTTTTTAGTAGTCTTATAGTAGTCTTAGATTTTTCATTTTGATGAGCCTCGCTTTGAGGAATTCATGGAATAATCCATTTTCATGGAATAATGAATTAAGGAAGAAAGGATATGAGTCTACCGCTTACAAGAAAAGATCTCATGATAGTCAATATGGGCCCTCAACACCCATCAATGCATGGTGTTCTTCGACTGATCGTTACTCTCGATGGTGAGGATGTTATTGATTGTGAACCCATATTAGGGTATTTACACAGAGGAATGGAAAAAATCGCGGAAAACCGAACTATTATACAATACTTACCTTATGTAACAAGGTGGGATTATTTAGCTACTATGTTTACAGAAGCAATAACAGTAAATGCACCAGAATTCTTGGAGAATATTCAAATACCACAAAGAGCCAGCTATATTAGGGTAATTATGTTAGAATTAAGCCGGATAGCTTCTCACTTGCTATGGCTTGGACCTTTTATGGCGGATCTCGGCGCACAGACTCCTTTTTTCTATATTTTTAGAGAGAGAGAATTAATATATGATCTATTTGAAGCTGCTACAGGTATGCGAATGATGCACAATTACTTTCGCATCGGAGGAGTAGCCGCCGATCTACCTTATGGATGGATCGATAAATGTTTAGATTTCTGTGATTATTTTTTACGCGGAGTTGTTGAATATCAACAACTTATTACACAGAATCCAATTTTTTTAGAGCGAGTTGAAGGAGTAGGTTTTATTAGCGGAGAAGAAGCAGTAAATTGGGGCTTATCGGGACCGATGTTACGAGCTTCTGGAATACAATGGGATCTTCGTAAAGTAGATCCTTATGAGTCTTACAACCAATTTGATTGGAAAGTCCAATGGCAAAAAGAAGGGGATTCGTTAGCTCGCTATTTAGTACGAATTGGTGAAATGAGGGAATCCATCAAAATAATTCAACAAGCTGTAGAAAAAATTCCTGGAGGACCTTATGAAAATTTAGAAGTCCGACGCTTTAAGAAAGAAAATAATTCTGAATGGAATGATTTTGAGTATAAATTTCTTGGTAAAAAACCTTCGCCCAATTTTGAATTGTCAAGACAAGAGCTTTATGTAAGAGTAGAAGCCCCAAAAGGTGAATTAGGGATTTATCTAGTAGGAGATGATAGCCTTTTCCCCTGGAGATGGAAAATCCGTCCACCCGGGTTTATTAATTTGCAAATTCTTCCTCAGCTAGTTAAAAAAATGAAATTGGCTGATATCATGACGATATTAGGTAGTATAGATATCATTATGGGGGAAGTTGATCGTTGAAATGATAATAGATAGGGTAGAGGTAGAAACTATCAATTCTTTTTCGAAATTGGAATTATTAAAAGAAGTCTATGGACTGATATCGATTCTACCCATTTTGACCCTCCTTTTGGGAATAACAATAGAGGTACTCGTAATTGTGTGGTTAGAAAGAGAAATATCTGCGTCGATACAACAACGTATTGGTCCTGAATATGCTGGCCCCCTGGGCCTGCTTCAAGCTATAGCAGATGGGACTAAGCTACTTTTTAAAGAAGATATTCTGCCATCCCGAGGAGATATTTCTTTATTTAGCATTGGACCCTCTATAGCAGTCATATCAGTTTTATTAAGTTTTTTAGTTATCCCTTTGGGATATCATTTTGTTTTAGCCGATCTTAGTATTGGTGTTTTTTTATGGATTGCCATTTCAAGTATAGCTCCTATTGGTCTTCTTATGGCAGGATATAGCTCAAATAATAAATATTCTTTTTCAGGCGGTCTACGAGCTGCTGCTCAATCCATTAGTTATGAAATACCATTAACTTTTTGTGTGCTAGCAATATCTCTACGTGTGATTCGTTAAAATAGATCTTTTTCCTATAAAATCCATTAACTATTTATATTCCTTTTCTTATTTAGTATTTGGGTTGGTAAGTTAAACTAGATAGCTATATGAGTGAAACAAAACAGCTTATAAATTTGTAGTAAAAAGAAAAAATCTCATTTCCTACGTACAAGAAAAAAGTGGAAGTAAACATAAGCAGTGTAAACTCTTTATCCCAAGGTTGATATTTTTTAATTAGTCATCATATCTTGAAGCGGCCAAGAATAAAGGATTCACGATATGGAATTCCATTACTAGAATACTCCTAGTTATTACTATAACTTAATAATCCATAAGAAGAATCCACCAAAAGTTAGTGAAGGGTTAGGAACACTAAAGTACATAAAGGATTAGTAATGGAAAATCTAAAACATTAGAGATTTTTGCCCATAAAAGGAATCATAATAAGGACTTGCAATTTGTAGAAATTATCAAGTAGTACTTTCTTCGGATTCCGATCCAGAGTATGTTCCCATTCACTTGTTAAGGAAATGGCTATCAAGAACGAATTAACCCTTTATCCATTTTTTCTTTTTAAATACCCCCTCCCTGGGGAAAGAAGAATAGTAAAAAAGATATGGAGTGCACTAGAAAAAATTTTCATTATTTCCTTCCTCTATCCATATTCATGCAGAATTGCTCATGAACTAATACCCAACTCTTTCCATTTATTAATTGAATTCCTATAACAAGTAACAAGTGTTTTATTCCAAGATTAAGTTATTACTGAACAAAGAAAAATTTTCATTATATTATAAAGGATGAGATCAATTCGGAAGCGCTTTTTCTTATTCTAGCAGACGGAATTCCTTTGGTCTAATTTAGGACTTTCAAATCTATTTTATTTTATCTAATTCTATCTACGCCCCCGGGGCTAGGAACAAAACAGTCCTTTCCTTTTTCTGATCATAGAGAAGCCGTATGAAGCTAAGGTTTCATGTACGGTTTTGAAATAGCGGTGGGAACTGTGATGTTATCACCGACTATGATTATCTAACAGTTCAAGTACAGTTGATATAGTTGAAGCACAGTCAAAATACGGTTTTTTTGGATGGAATATTTGGCGTCAGCCTATAGGTTTTCTGGTTTTTTTAATTTCTTCTTTGGCAGAATGTGAAAGATTACCCTTTGATTTACCAGAAGCGGAGGAAGAATTAGTAGCAGGTTACCAAACTGAATATTCCGGTATCAAATATGGTTTATTTTATCTTGTTTCTTACCTAAATTTATTAGTTTCTTCTTTATTTGTAACAGTTCTCTACTTGGGCGGGTGGAATTTATCTATTCCCTATATATCCTTTTTTGATTTTTTCCAAATGAATAAAGCAGTTGGAATTTTGGAAATGACAATGGGTATATTTATTACATTAACTAAAGCTTATTTATTTCTCTTCATTTCTATCACAATAAGATGGACTTTACCGAGGATGAGAATGGATCAGTTATTAAATCTTGGATGGAAATTTCTTTTACCTATTTCCCTGGGCAATCTCTTATTAACAACCTCTTCTCAACTTGTTTCACTATAAATAAGATAATACAATAATAGTAAGAATATTTTCAACACAAAAGCTCTCTCAAACAAGAGAAAGAAACATATCTTTTTCATAGATATTTAGAATGAATATGTTCCCTATGGTAACTGGGTTCATGAGTTATGGTCAACAAACAATACGTGCTACAAGGTACATAGGTCAAAGTTTCATAACTACCTTATCCCACACAAATCGTTTACCTATAACGATTCACTACCCTTATGAAAAATCAATTACACCAGAGCGTTTCCGAGGGCGAATCCACTTTGAATTTGATAAATGTATTGCTTGTGAAGTATGTGTTCGCGTATGTCCGATAGATTTACCCGTTGTGGATTGGAGATTTGAAAAGGATATTAAAAGAAAACAATTGCTTAATTATAGTATTGATTTCGGAGTTTGTATATTTTGTGGCAATTGTGTTGAGTACTGTCCAACAAGCTGTTTATCAATGACTGAAGAATATGAACTTTCTACCTATGATCGTCATGAATTGAATTACAATCAAATTGCTTTAAGTCGGTTACCAATCTCCATAATGGGAGATTACACAATTCAAACAATTAGGAATTCGTCTGAAAGTAAAATAAACAAAGAAAAATCTTCGAATTCAAGAACGATTACTGATTACTAAACTTTGATTTTGTCTTTCTGTTATAAAAATCTAATAATTCTTTATTAAACTTTAAAATTAAACTATAAAGAAAAACGAAAAACTACTGCTTATTGGAAATTATTTCTTATTTTAAATCAGACTAGATTTTCGTGATATAATATAATTTATAACTATAAGTTTATACACAAAAAAATACCCTAATCCTTTTTTCCTTCCTTGAATCCTTTAGTTTTAGTCAGTTCATGAAAAATTTTATACTATTAATTTCTTTTTATCCATAATGGATTTACCTGGACCAATACATGAGATTCTTATGCTATTTGGGGGATTTGTTCTTCTACTAGGGGGTCTAGGAGTAGTATTACTTACCAACCCCATTTATTCTGCCTTTTCGCTGGGATTAGTTCTTGTTTGTATATCCTTATTCTATTTTTTATTAAATTCCTACTTTGTAGCTGTCGCACAACTTCTTATTTATGTGGGAGCCATAAATGTCTTGATCATATTCGCTGTAATGTTCGTAAATGGCTCAGAATGGTCTAAAGATAAGAATTATTGGACTATTGGAGATGGGTTCACTTCACTCGTTTGTATAACTATTGTTTTTTCACTAATGACTACTATCCCAGATACGTCGTGGTATGGAATTCTTTGGACTACAAGATCAAACCAAATAGTAGAACAGGGTCTCATAAATAATGTTCAACAAATTGGAATTCATTTAGCAACCGATTTTTATCTTCCGTTTGAACTCATTTCCATAATTCTTCTAGTTTCTTTAATAGGTGCAATTACTATGGCTCGGCAATAAGAAAACTTAGAAAAAGTACAAATTATAAGAATTGCAAATCTAAAATAAATAACTAAAGAATCACAATTTTGATTTAGTAAAATCCATCTACTGCCAACAAATACCTCCTTTTTTTTTTTTTTTTTTTTCTTTTGTTGTGTAATTGTTCTATTGTAATTAATTGAATCGGTTCAATTCTTGCCCTCATATTGAAATGAATCGAGATTGATAAGGAGTTAGTTAATGATGTTTGAGCATGTACTTTTTTTGAGTGTCTATTTATTTTCGATTGGTATCTATGGATTGATCACAAGCCGAAACATGGTTAGAGCTCTAATATGTCTTGAACTTATACTGAATTCAATTAATCTAAATCTCGTAACATTTTCTGATCTATTTGATAGTCGCCAATTAAAAGGAGATATTTTCGCAATTTTTGTTATAGCCCTTGCAGCTGCTGAAGCCGCTATTGGACTATCCATTCTTTCTTCCATCCATCGTAATAGGAAATCCACTCGTATCAATCAATCTAATTTATTGAATAATTAGACTTTTGAATAATTAGACATAGAATCCTCTAAACAAAGGCGCACATATTAAAATAAATAGAAATCAATACTATTTTCTTAGTATTATTTGAGAATATCCATTTTTTTTAGTAGATTATTGCATAGTATTCTTTTTCACTTAAATGAATTTTTGTATTTGTAATTCATTGATATTGCAATTTGAATATTGCAATAATTTATATTGAAAAGACGATAGCCAATTTATTGGCTAATTCGAATTCGTCTGTACAATTCGTAAAATTCTTTCTTATTTCTTATTTATTGTTGAAATCCAAAATTAAAGTCTCTTGGCTCTCTTCACGCTTTCTCACAAACAGATTAAAAAATAGATTTTTTTTTTTGAAGTTTGGATAAACCATTGCTTCGTCTGGTGTCTACAATACATATGACTCATTATAGTACTAATTTCATTTTTACCAGATCGAAAAATTTTATGTTGAAAAGAAAAATTTATAGATCCAATGTCACATTCCGTAAAAATTTACGATACATGTATAGGATGCACTCAATGTGTACGAGCTTGTCCAACAGATGTATTAGAAATGATACCCTGGGATGGATGTAAAGCCAAGCAAATTGCTTCCGCGCCGAGAACCGAAGATTGTGTGGGTTGTAAGAGATGTGAATCTGCCTGCCCGACAGATTTTTTAAGTGTCCGCGTTTATTTAGGGCCTGAAACAACACGTAGCATGGCTCTATCTTATTGATACGTTACAAAAAACTTCACTCGAATCGTCTGATTCCTCTTTACCGAAGAAGCCTGTGCTCGAAATAATCGAGCACGGGCTTTTCTGGTCAAAACGTATCTTGTCTTTATCACTTTATCATGAGTTATTTTCCTTGGTTAACAATACTTGTTGTTTTGCCGATATTTGCAGGTTCATTAATTTTCTTTTTACCTCATAAGGGAAACAAAGTCGTTAGGTGGTATACTATATCTATTTGTTTATTAGAATTCCTTCTAATGACTTATGCGTTCTGTTATCATTTCCAACTGGAGGATCCCTTAATCCAATTAAAGGAGGATTATAAATGGATAGATGTCTTCGATTTCCACTGGAGATTGGGAATCGATGGACTTTCATTAGGATCTATTTTATTGACAGGATTTATCACTACTTTAGCTACTTTAGCAGCTTGGCCAATTACACGGAATTCGCGATTATTCTATTTCCTGATGCTCGCAATGTATAGTGGTCAAATAGGATTATTTTCTTCGCGAGACCTTTTACTTTTTTTTATCATGTGGGAGTTAGAATTAATTCCTGTTTACTTACTTTTATCCATGTGGGGGGGGAAGAGGCGTCTATATTCAGCTACAAAGTTTATTTTGTATACTGCAGGCGGTTCCATTTTTTTCTTAATCGGAGTTCTGGGTATGGGCTTATATGGTTCCAACGAACCAGGATTAGATTTGGAAAGATTAATTAATCAATCATACCCTGCAACCTTGGAAATACTTTTATATTTTGGCTTCCTTATTGCTTATGCTGTCAAATTGCCGATTATACCCCTACATACGTGGTTACCAGATACCCATGGGGAAGCACATTATAGTACATGTATGCTTTTAGCGGGAATATTATTAAAGATGGGAGCATATGGATTGATTCGGATCAACATGGAATTGTTACCTCATGCTCATTATCTATTTTCGCCCTGGTTAGTAATAATAGGAGCGATCCAAATAATCTATGCAGCTTCAACTTCTCTTGGTCAACGAAATTTCAAAAAAAGAATAGCTTATTCCTCTGTATCTCACATGGGTTTCATAATTATAGGAATTGGTTCCATAACCAACATTGGACTCAATGGAGCTATTTTACAAATATTATCCCATGGATTTATTGGTGCTACACTTTTTTTCTTGGCAGGAACCGCTTCTGATAGAATGCGTCTTGTTTATCTCGAAGAACTGGGGGGAATATCTATCCCAATGCCTAAAATTTTTACCATGTTTAGTAGCTTTTCAATGGCTTCTCTTGCCTTACCAGGAATGAGTGGTTTTGTCGCAGAATTAGTAGTATTTTTTGGACTAATTACTAGTCCAAAATTTCTGTTAATGCCAAAAACACTAATTACTTTTGTAATGGCAATTGGAATGATATTAACTCCTATTTATTTATTATCTATGTTACGCCAGATGTTCTATGGATACAAGCTATTTAATGTTCCAAACGCAAATTTTGTGGATTCTGGACCACGAGAACTCTTTATTTTAATCTGTATCTTTTTACCAGTAATAGGAATTGGTATTTATCCAGATTTTGTTCTCTCCCTATCCGTTGACAGGGTAGAGGCTCTCTTATCCAATTATTATCCTAAATAGGTTTGCTTTTTTTTACTCGTCTGCTCTATTAATGCAGAAATAAGTAAAAAAGTATATAATGCAGAAATAAGTAAAAAAGTATAATTAGATCTATCTCGAATTTTTGAGAACCCTTTGATAAGGCGTTCAAGGGGTTCTCAAATAAAACATAAAAGTAAAAACCTTCATTTCATGAAGGTTTTATTTTATGTAATCATTTAGGTGTTAATGTAAACGAACCATAACTATGTAAGCCTATTCCTAATAGATTTATACCAAAATAACAAATCCAAATTATAAGAAATCCTATCAAAGCTATAAGTGCAGAATTCGTACCCTTCCAATTTGGATTTGTTCTACTATGTAAATAAATTGCGAATATGGTCCAAGTAATAAATGCCCAAGTTTCCTTAGGATCCCAATTCCAATAGGATCCCCAGGCCTCATTAGCCCATACTGCTCCACAAAGAATACCTACGGTTAAAAGGGTAAATCCTAGGCTAATGACACGATAACTCCAAGAATCCAAACGCTCCGTTAATTGATATTTGTAATAATTTGGAAATGAAGGGACAGAGGTTCTTTTTAAAGCACTTCTTTTTGCATAAAAATATTTAATATCACTAAAGAAAAATGTTTTATTTAAAACATTTTTTTTCTTTTTAGAAAAGAAATGGAAATTATTTCGAAATCTAATGATTAGAATAGCGGCAGATAATAAGGATCCGCACAAAAGAGTTGCATAGCTTAATAACATCATACTGACATGCATCATTAACCACTGAGATTGTAGAGCAGGTACTAGTATCGTGGATTGATGCATTTCAGTTAAAAGACCCGATGTGGCAAAGCCTTGCGTTAAAATAGTACTTGGCGTAGTTATTGTGCTTAAATCATTTTTAGAGTTCTGTATTTTAGGAATGGTATGAAGAATATACAGGGCCCATGAAAGGAAGATCAATGACTCATATAAATTACTTAATGGAAAATGTCCCGAGGAAGCCCAACGAGAAACTAAGAATCCTGTTATAGAGAAAAAAGTAACTATCATTCCTTTTTCTGACGAATCGCGTAATCCTCCAAGTTCACGAACTAATAAGGTTATAAAATGAATCGTAATCACAATTGAAATCGTTGAGAAAGAGATATGAGTTAGTATATGTTCTAAAGTTGCAAATAGCATAAGGGGAAGGTCCCATTACAAAATTGTAAATTTCGAATTGATTTCTAATCTATTGTATTCTTTTTCAAGAATGCCGCCACTCGGATTCGAACCGAGATGCTTGAGCACTGCTTCCTAAGAGCAGCGTGTCTACCAATTTCACCATGGCGGCTAACTTCAAATAATAGGTAACTTAAAAGAATAATAGCTATTATCTTGGGAATCGTCGATATTGGGAAAGTCCATAAAATTTAGGAACATTAGAGTTTTCATTAAAATAGACTTCGTTTCGTTTGGTAGTATCGTTTCCATTTTTTTTTTTACAATAAACTCTTGCTTTGCCCAATAGAAACACAAACACTGCTTGAAAGAGTTGGAACTTCCTTTTTCTAACTTGCAATTATAGAACTAATTTTTTCTAATTAATTTCCCCTTTACATTTTGAAAATTCTTTCAATACAATGAAAAAATCCAAAAGGGTTTCTATTTAATGATGAAATTAAAATAAAATGGATAAATAGAAAAGGCTTTTTGGATTTTTTAAAAATTTCTAGAATGAAAGTCTTTATGCTCTTATTAATAAGATTTACTATACCTTATGATTTTGGAGAAGATAGGTGGAAGTTGTAAGTCCTATTGTAAGATACTCCACTTTTCATAATTTTCCTAATAGAATATGAGGATTCTATTAGGAAAATTATGAAAAGTTCATTGATAGGAAAAGAATACTTAGCACACAGTATACCAAACAAACTTTTTTTTTCTTGTATATATAAGATAAGAGGGGTTTTTTGTTCTAAGAATATTGTACCGAGTAATTCGACACATAAAAGTACATTCAAAGAAGAATCCAAATTATTAAATAATTGGAATTCTTTTTTTGATAAGTCAATTCATATTATTCCAAAATCTTATTATTTGTTTGTTGCCCAGAAAAACCCTTTGGTTTTGGATGCTCATTACCGCTCGAAAATGATCTTGATTTTACTAAAGAATAAGATTGTTACTATGGAAAAATAAGTCTTTTTCTTCCAAATATTTTTACGAATACGCTTTTTTGACATTGAAGTACGTTTTTTTGGAACTGCATTCAAAAAGGAAATTACTTTTTTCTAGTTGTATGTGAAAGACATCTATTGCTGCAAATCAATCCTTCTTTCTTCTTTTTATTAGTATTTATAACTTAGATACTGAAAGTACTTAAATTTTGATTATTTTTACTTCATTTTGTCTAATGCGGATAAGACAACAAGAATTTTTTAACATTTTTTCTTTATATATTTTATACTTTTTTTTTAAAATATAGAATATATAGAAGGTTTCTCATTTAAATCTATTTATATCTATTTATATATCAAGTATACTCCATATATAGATATATGGTATGGAAGCCTATCCCCCATATAAGATAAGACGGGGGGATAAAAAGAAGGGAAAATGAAAATAGTTAATTAAGTTCAGAATGGTATTCATAAAGGAAAGGAATTCCATCAAAACAAAAAATACTGAGTCTCTTAAACAAGACATTCTAAAACTTAGGTAATTTATAGTCATTAGAATTTTAGTTCTATATGAAGTAAGGACTATTCGATTAATTTCTTATAAACATAGGTTTTCATTGGAATTCACTCAATCAGTTAATTATGGAACAAGAGCTGTTTCATCTTTGTTTTAAAGAAATATAAAAATGAATTATGAATAGAAAGTAAAATGATTCCACTTTTTTTTTTTTATTTTTATAAATATCTTTATTTAGTTAATAAAATAACTTCGTTACCTAGTTATTTTATTAACTTTTTTAATTTAACCAACTAACCCCTTCTTAATTTTTAATTATTTCAATGAGATAAATTTTGGAAAAATTAAGAATTTCAGTATTTTTTCTTATTCTTTTTATTTATTCTTTCAGAAAGAGATAAGAATTGGTTTGGTGAATCGAAACAATTTTATAGAAAAATTGAAGTAAAAAATTGAAGTAAAATTGCAATTTCTTTTCTTATGGAACATACATATCAATATGCATGGGTAATCCCTCTTCTCCCACTTCCAGTTATTATGTCAATGGGATTTGGCCTTATTCTTATTCCGACAGCAACAAAAAATCTTCGTCGCATATGGGCTTTTCCTAGTGTTTACTCTTAAGTATAGCTATGGTATTCTCAGTTCAACTGTCTATTCAACAAATAAATGGAAGTTCGATCTATCAATATCTATGGTCTTGGACCGTCAATAATGATTTTCTTTAGAATTTGGATACTTGATTGACCCACTTACTTCTATTATGTTAATACTAATTACTACTGTAGGAATCCTGGTTCTTATTTATAGTGATGGTTATATGTCTCACGATGAAGGATATTTGAGATTTTTTGTTTATATAGTTTTTTCAATACTTCCATGTTGGGATTGGTTACTAGCTCCAATTTGATACAAATTTATTTTTTTTGGGAACTCGTGGGAATGTGTTCTTATTTATTGATAGGCTTTTGGTTTACACGACCAATCGCAGCGAGTGCTTGTCAAAAGCTTTTGTAACTAATCGTGTAGGGATTTTGGTCTATTATTAGGAATTTTAGGTTTTTTTTGGATAACAGGTAGTTTAGAGTTTAGGGATTTGTTCAAAATAGCTAATAACTGGATTCCTAATAATGGAATTAACTCTTTACTTACTACTTTGTGTGCTTTTTTATTATTCCTTGGTGCAGTTGCGAAATCCCGCACAATTCCCTCTTCACGTATGGTTACCCGATGCTATGGAAGGGCCCACTCCTATTTCGGCTCTTATACACGCAGCAACTATGGTTGCTGCGGGAATTTTTCTTCTAGCTCGACTTCTTCCTCTTTTCATATCTTTACCTTTGATAATGAGTTTTTATTTCTTTAGTAGGTACAATAACACTATTCTTAGGAGCTACTTTAGCTCTTGCTCAGAGAGATATTAAAAGAAGCTTAGCCTATTCTACAATGTCTCAATTGGGTTATATGATGTTAGCTCTAGGTATAGGTTCTTATCAAGCTGCTTTATTCCATTTGATCACTCATGCTTATTCAAAAGCTTTATTGTTCTTGGGATCCGGATCCGTTATTCATTCAATGGAACCTCTTGTTGGATATTCACCAGATAAAAGTCAAAATATGGTTCTTATGGGCGGTTTAAGAAAATACATTCCAATCACAAGAACTACTTTTTTATGGGGTACACTTTCTCTTTGTGGTATTCCACCTCTTGCTTGCTTCTGGTCCAAAGATGAAATCCTTAGTAATAGTTGGTTGTATTCGCCTTTTTTGGAATAATAGCCTCCTTTACTGCAGGATTAACTGCCTTTTATATGTTTCGGATATATTTACTTACATTTGATGGGTATTTGCGTGTTCATTTTCAAAATTACAGTAGCACTAAAGAGAGTTCCTTGTATTCAATATCCTTATGGGGAAAAAGGATACCCAAAGGAGTGAATAGGGATTTCGTTTTATCAACAACGAAGAGTGGAGTTTCTTTTTTTTCACAAAATATACCAAAAATTCAAGGTAATACAAGAAATAGGATAGGATCCTTTACTACGTCTTTTGGGGCTAAAAAAACTTTTGCCTATCCGCATGAAACGGGAAATACTATGTTATTTCCTCTTCTTATATTACTACTTTTCACTTTGTTCATTGGATTCATAGGAATCTCTTTTGATAATGGAGGAATTGGTAATGGAATAGCAGAGTTAACCATATTATCAAAGTGGTTAACTCCCTCAATAAACTTTACCCAGGAAAGTTCTAATTCTTTTGTAAATTCATATGAATTTATTACTAATGCAATTTCTTCTGTAAGTCTAGCTATCTTTGGTTTATTCATAGCATATATCTTCTATGGATCCGCTTATTCTTTTTTTCAGAATTTGGATTTAATAAACTCTTTTTACAAAGGAAATCCTAAAAAAGAATTTTTAGATCAAGTAAAAAAAAATATATACAGTTGGTCATATAATCGTGGTTATATAGATATTTTCTATACTAGGGTCTTTACCCTCGGTATAAGAGGGTTAACCGAACTCACGGAGTTTTTTGATAAGGGTGTTATTGATGGAATTACCAATGGAGTGGGTCTTGCTAGTTTTTGTATAGGAGAGGAAATTAAATATGTAGGGGGAGGTCGAATCTCGTCTTATTTATTCTTTTTTTTATGTTATGTATCTGTGTTTTTATTCTTTTTTCTTTCTTAAGTTAAGGAATTTACAACAAGTCTCTTGCAAAAATAACTATCCTATCCCCTTTCTACAATCTCTCTATATCCTTGTTACATAAGGTAAGTATTGTATAATAGTTCGGTTTTCCGCGATTTTTTCCATTCCTCTGTGTAAATACCCTAATATGGGTTCACAATCAATAACATCCTCACCATCGAGAGTAACGATCAGTCGAAGAACACCATGCATTGATGGGTGTTGAGGGCCCATATTGACTATCATGAGATCTTTTCTTGTAAGCGGTAGACTCATATCCTTTCTTCCTTAATTCATTATTCCATGAAAATGGATTATTCCATGAATTCCTCAAAGCGAGGCTCATCAAAATGAAAAATCTAAGACTACTATAAGACTACTAAAAAAATAATAAAACAAGAAAAAAATTTGAACGATTAAATTACTGCTCCCGAATATTCAACTGACCGATTAATTTCTTATAACGTACTCTATTTTTCTTTGCCAAATAAGCCAGCAAACGTCGACGTTTTCCCAAAAGTCTTCGTAGACCTCTTTCCGATGAAAAATCTTTTTTGTGTAATTCCAAATGTGAAGCAAGTCTCCGTATCTTATTGGTGAAACTGAATACTTGAAATTCAACAGAACCCCTGTTTTCTTCTTTTTCTTCTTTAACCATAAATCCAAAAATTTTTCTACCTCCTTTCTTTTTCATGTATTTTTCTGATCAGGAAAAATACAAAATTATGTCAGTTATTTTGAAGTTATTCTAATCTCGTACACACACAAATTTGCAATTATTCATCTACTACTGGAATTTGGATTTATTTTATCGATGCAAATTGGATTTGGATAGAAGGGTACATTCTTTCTAATATTTTAGATAGAAGAAATGTTTCTTCTATCTAAAATATTAGAAAGAATTTTGCTGATTTATTTATTGCTATATGCAATTTATGGAATTGATACACCATTTAATTGATATCATTTAGCAAAATGAAACACAGCATATGCATCCATCTTTTGGCTCGAGAATTTCACGGGATAGAGATATGGTATAAGAAATAGACTATTAAGTAACTCTAAATGAATTGTGGATACATCTGTATCCTTAACATACTGAAACGATTGTCATTATTCGTATCAAACCAATAGCGATTCATACAAGCTAAATCTTCTAATCAATGGTGGGCCAATAATGAATTTTTTTGCATATGTATTAAGACGCTTGGCCTGATTTCGAAATTGTCCAGAGTTTTATATGTTGTTTTCATTGCAAAATGATGGGTCTCCTTCCATAACTTTCCAATTACGAGTACGAGAATTGAAAGACATGAAAATTCTCAATTCTCTACGGCGTCTAGTAGATAGAAACAAGAAAATCAGAAGAATCTTTCTCTCTATTCACTATCATTCCGCGTCTTCGACTTCTATTAGTTTCTTTTCTTCTTTAATGCAATAGCTATAGTTTGATATAAGAATCCATTTCTCA
>NW_028259461.1:10559965-10607465 GCF_056163025.1 Triticum urartu | reverse complement strand
CCTGTTAAGCATCCATGGCTGAATGGTTAAAGCGCCCAACTCATAATTGGTAAATTTGCGGGTTCAATTCCTGCTGGATGCACACGAACGGGAACATTCCATAAGTCTATTGGAACTGGCTCTCTATCCATGGAATCTCATCCATCATCCATACATAACGAATTGGTATGGTATATTCATACCATAACATAAGAACAATAAGAACTCGAATTCTTATCGATACTGGAACTCAGAGCATAGGAGGGAAAGTCGATTTATGGATGGAATCAAATACGCAGTATTTACAGAAAAAAGTCTTCGTTTATTGGGAAAGAATCAATATACTTTTAATGTCGAATCGGGATTCACTAAGACAGAAATAAAGCATTGGGTCGAACTCTTCTTTGGTGTTAAGGTGGTAGCTGTGAATAGCCATCGACTACCTGGAAAAGGTAGAAGAATAGGACCTATTCTGGGCCATACAATGCATTACAGACGTATGATCATTACCCTTCAACCGGGTTATTCTATTCCACTTCTAGATAGAGAAAAAAACTAAAGGAGAATACTTAATAATACGGCGAAACATTTATACAAAACACCTATCCCGAGCACACGCAAGGGAACCGTAGACAGGCAAGTGAAATCCAATCCACGAAATAATTTGATCCATGGACGGCACCGTTGTGGTAAAGGTCGTAATTCCAGAGGAATCATTACCGCAAGGCATAGAGGGGGAGGTCATAAGCGCCTATACCGTAAAATAGATTTTCGACGGAATCAAAAAGACATATCTGGTAGAATCGTAACCATAGAATACGACCCTAATCGAAATGCATACATTTGTCTCATACACTATGGGGATGGTGAGAAGAGATATATTTTACATCCCAGAGGGGCTATAATTGGAGATACTATTGTTTCTGGTACAAAAGTTCCTATATCAATGGGAAATGCCCTACCTTTGAGTGCGGTTTGAACTATTGATTTACGTAATTGGAAGTAACCAATTAGGTTTACGACGAAACCTAGAAATCGATCACTGATCCAATTTGACTACCTCTACGGGATAGACCTCAACAGAAAACTGTTGAGTAACGGCAGCAAGTGATTGAGTTCAGTAGTTCCTCATAGAAAATTATTGGCTCTAGAGATATGGTAATATGGAGAAGACAAAATTGTTTGAAGCACGCACAGAACCGGAAGCGCCCCTTGTTTCAAAGAGAGGAGGACGGGTTATTCACATTTAATTTGATGGTCAGAGGCAAATTGAAAGCTAAGCAGTGGTAATTAAGACCCCCGGGGGAAAATAGGGATGTCTCCTACGTTACCCATAATATGTGGAAGTATCGACGTAATTTCATAGAGTCATTCGATCTGAATGCTACATGAAGAACATAAGCCAGATGACGGAACGCAGAGACCTAGGATGTAGAAGATCATAACATGAGCGATTCGGCAGATTTGGATTCCTTTCCTATATATCCACTCATGTGGTACTTCATCATATGATTCATATAAGATCCATCTGTCTAGAGATCGTCATATACATCTAGAAAGCCGTATGCTTTGGAAGAAGCTTGTACAGTTTGGGAAGGGGTTTTTTGAGAGAAAAGAAGAATCTACTTCAACCGATATGCCCTTAGGCACGGCCATGCATAACATAGAAATCACACGTGGAAGGGGTGGGCAATTAGCTAGAGCAGCAGGTGCTGTAGCGAAACTCATTGCAAAAGAGGGTAAATCGGCCACTTTAAGATTACCATCTGGGGAGGTCCGTTTAGTATCCCAAAACTGCTTAGCAACAGTCGGACAAGTGGGTAATGTTGGGGTGAACCAAAAAAGTTTGGGTAGAGCCGGATCTAAGTGTTGGCTAGGTAAACGCCCCGTAGTAAGAGGGGTAGTTATGAACCCTGTGGACCACCCCCATGGGGGCGGTGAAGGGAAAGCTCCCATTGGTAGAAAAAAACCCACAACCCCTTGGGGTTATCCTGCGCTTGGAAGAAGAACTAGGAAAAGGAAAAAATATAGCGATAGTTTTATTCTTCGTCGCCGTAAGTAAATACGTAACTAGGAATATGGAAAATTGCATTTTTGGAATTTGCAATAATGCGATGGGCGAACGACGGGAATTGAACCCGCGCATGGTGGATTCACAATCCACTGCCTTGATCCACTTGGCTACATCCGCCCCTTATCCAGCTAAAGGATTTTTTTCTTTTTTCCATTGATCATTATTCTATTTATTCTGACCTCCGTACTTCGATCGAGATATTGGACATAGAATGCCACTCTTTAAAAAGGAAAAAAGGAGTAATCAGCTGTGACACGAAAAAAAACGAATCCTTTTGTAGCTCATCATTTATTGGCAAAGATAGAAAAGGTCAATATGAAGGAGGAGAAAGAAACAATAGTAACGTGGTCCCGGGCATCTAGCATTCTACCCACAATGGTTGGCCATACAATCGCGATTCATAATGGAAAGGAACATATACCTATTTACATAACAAATCCTATGGTAGGTCGCAAATTGGGGGAATTCGTGCCTACTCGGCATTTCACGAGTTATGAAAATGCAAGAAAGGATACTAAATCTCGTCGTTAACTGAATTCTGAATAGAAAGATTAAGAAGAAAAAAAGATTCAAAATAAAGTAAAGGTAGGCGGGGAATAACCTTATTTATGACAAGTTTCAAACTAGTAAAGTATATCCCTAGGATAAAGAAGAAGAAAAGTGGGCTAAGGAAACTCGCAAGGAAAGTTCCAACCGATCGTCTACTTAAGTTCGAGAGAGTTTTCAAAGCACAAAAACGTATCCCTATGTCTGTTTTCAAAGCACAAAGAGTTCTTGACGAGATTCGCTGGCGTTACTACGAGGAAACTGTTATGATACTGAACCTCATGCCCTATCGAGCATCTTATCCCATCTTAAAGTTGGTTTATTCGGCAGCCGCAAATGCTACTCATTATAGGGATTTCGACAAAGCGAATTTATTTATTACTAAAGCCGAAGTCAGTAGGAGTACTATTATGAAGAAATTCAGACCTCGAGCTCGAGGACGTAGTTTCCCCATAAAAAAAAGCATGTGTCATATAACAATTGTACTAAATATAGTAAAGAAATCTAAATAACCTTTAGATCCATCTAAGATTTCGATTCCCAGTAAAAAAAATATAGAATAGAAAAATATGGGACAAAAAATAAATCCACTCGGTTTCAGACTTGGTACAACCCAAAAACACCATTCCTTTTGGTTCGCACAACCAAAAAATTATTCTGAAGGTCTACAGGAAGATAAAAAAATAAGGGATTGTATCAAGAACTATATACAAAAGAATAGGAAAAAGGGCTCGAATAGAAAAATAGAATCAGACTCAAGTTCCGAAGTAATTACACATAATAGAAAAATGGACTCAGGTTCAAGTTCCGAAGTAATTACACATATAGAAATCCAAAAAGAAATCGATACGATCCACGTCATAATCCATATTGGATTCCCAAATTTATTAAAGAAAAAAGGAGCAATCGAAGAATTAGAGAAAGATCTACAAAAGGAAATTAACTCTGTAAACCAGAGATTTAATATTTCTATCGAAAAAGTTAAAGAACCTTATAGACAGCCTAACATTCTTGCAGAATATATAGCTTTCCAATTAAAAAATAGAGTTTCATTCCGAAAGGCAATGAAAAAAGCCATTGAATTAACTAAAAAAGCAGATATAAGGGGAGTAAAAGTAAAAATTGCGGGTCGTCTCGGAGGAAAAGAAATTGCACGCGCCGAATCTATTAAAAAGGGTAGACTTCCCCTCCAAACAATTCGCGCTAAAATTGATTATTGCTGCTATCCAATTCGGACTATCTATGGAGTATTAGGTGTAAAAATTTGGATATTCGTAGACGAAGAATAAGTAATCTTGTCTTCGGATTCTGTCCATTGATAGAATAAAAAATGACAAGAGACTTTTTTCCTGAAATCCCTGCAAAAGAAGAAATTATACCTCTTTCTATAAGATTTAATGAAAATTGATAAATCATTTAATATAATTGCTATGCTTAGTGTGTGACTCGTTATTTTTTTCTTTTTTTTAAGAAAAAAACTTAGTAATTATAGAAAATTAACTAATAACCAACCTATTGCTTCGTATTGTCGAGATCCTAACTAAGAAACAGTCACTATATGAATAAATACCTCTATCATAACATAAATGAGTAGATGTGTCATATAGTTGTAGCAACTGCAATTTTTTCTCTAAAAAAGAAAAGGGATTCTAGGTTGTGAAGCAAAACTAAAGGGATGTGGATAAAGGGAGGGATGATAGAAAGAAGGAAGAGGAAATAAATAAGATATAGGATTCCACTATGTATGGTCTATGAATTACATCATAAAAGGCAATGTGATAAAGCATCAATATAATAAAAATAATAGAGAATTAAAAATTGTAACTTGAAACAAGAACTACAAATTTAAAGCAATAATAAAGAGCCGCCCGGGTTAATAAAACTGAGAAAATTAACTCGGAAAGAAATTTTTTGGAAGCTCCGTTGCGGGATTCAGACCTAACCATTCAAGGAGAAGCAGTGGGAACGACAGAACCTATGATTCCATAGGATTTTATTGAAAAGAATCCTAACACTTCATTGGGTGGGATGGCGGAACAAACCAAAAAAATTGTCTTATTTGGTAAGTTTATAAATTAACAAATAAGACAGGAAAGAGTAAATATTCGCCCGCGAAATTCTTATTGAATTAGAATACTTTACCGCGATTCAATAAGAGTAAAAATAAGGATTTTTTTAAGAAGGATTACATTATCTATAAATATAGAATTTAGATAAATATACACACACATCTGGATATATTCTAGATCTTCTTTTTTGACTATATATTATATTTTTCTGTTTTAACAAATTCAATATAAAAAAAACCGAACTTTTTCTATTATCTATTAATGTGTATCTATCCGTACCGTAATATTTTGGAATATTATGAATTAGAGAAATTTACATGCTTTCTGATTCCATTCGCGAGGAGCTGGATGAGAAGAAACTCTCATGTCCAGTTTTGCAGTAGAGATGGAACTAAGAAAGAGAACCATCGACTATAACCCCAAAAGAACCAGATTTCGCAAACAACATAGAGGAAGAATGAAAGGAAAATCCTGCCGAGGCAATCGTATTTGTTTTGGTAGATATGCTCTTCAAGCACTTGAACCCGCTTGGATCACGGCGAGACAGATAGAAGCAGGACGAAGAGCAATAACACGATATGCACGTCGTGGTGGAAAAATATGGGTACGTATATTTCCCGACAAACCGGTTACACTAAGACCCACGGAAACACGTATGGGCTCGGGAAAGGGGTCCCCCGAATATTGGGTATCCGTTGTTAAACCTGGTCGTATACTTTATGAAATGGGGGGAGTATCTGAAACTGTAGCTAGAGCAGCTATCTCCATAGCTGCCAGTAAAATGCCCATACGAAGTCAATTTATTCGATTAGAGATATAGAACCCTAAAAGGGGTAATGGAAGATAAAAAAAAATGCTCGGTTTTTCTTTCTGGAAAGACAATATTTCTTTCATCCTTTTGCATTGAAATAACAAATTGAAATCAAAATAATATGATTCAACCTCAGACCCTTTTAAATGTAGCAGATAATAGTGGAGCTCGAAAATTGATGTGTATTCGAGTCATAGGAGCTGCTGGTAATCAGCGATATGCTCGTATTGGTGATGTTATTGTTGCTGTAATCAAAGACGCATTGCCCCAAATGCCTCTAGAAAGATCCGAAGTAATTCGAGCTGTAATTGTACGTACATGTAAAGAGTTCAAATGCGAAGACGGTATAATAATCCGCTATGATGACAATGCTGCGGTTATAATTGATCAAAAAGGCAATCCAAAAGGAACTCGAGTTTTTGGCGCGATTGCCGAGGAATTGAGAGAATTGAATTTTACCAAAATAGTTTCATTAGCTCCTGAAGTATTATAAATACTAGTAGGCGAAATTGAGACCAAAGAATTAATTTAGTAGATTGTGTTTTACGTATATGTTTTAAAATCCAAAATGACAAAAAAAAAAAGAAAACATGTTGATTATAGAAAAATTAGGAGGAACCTAGAATTAGAGTCTTATGGGCAAGGACACTATTGCTGATTTACTAACCTCTATAAGAAATGCGGACATGAATAAAAAAGGAACAGTTCGAGTAGTATCTACAAATATTACCGAAAACATTGTTAAAATACTTCTACGAGAGGGTTTTATTGAAAGTGTTCGGAAACATCAGGAACGTAACAGATATTTCTTGGTTTCAACTTTGCGACATCAAAAGAGAAAGACTATAAAAGGAATATATAGAACAAGAACCTTTTTAAAGCGTATCAGCCGACCCGGCTTACGAATTTATACCAACTATCAAGGAATTCCTAAAGTTTTGGGTGGAATGGGAATTGCTATTCTTTCTACTTCTCGAGGAATAATGACAGATCGAGAAGCTCGACTAAACAGAATTGGGGGAGAAGTCTTATGTTATATATGGTAATCGCCCCGCCTATAGTGCTCGAATTCTATCTCGCCCTTCCTATTTTTAAAATAAAAATAGAAAAATAGGAGAAAAAAAATATGACAGAAAAAAAAAATAGGAGAGAAAAAAAAAACCCGAGAGAAGCAAAAGTAACTTTCGAAGGTTTAGTTACGGAAGCCCTACCCAATGGAATGTTCCGCGTTCGGCTAGAGAATGACACCATCATCCTAGGCTATATTTCAGGAAAGATACGGTCTAGTTCTATACGAATACTGATGGGGGATAGGGTCAAAATTGAAGTAAGTCGTTATGATTCAAGCAAGGGACGTATAATTTATAGACTTCCCCATAAGGATTCGAAGCGTATCGAAGACTCGAAGGATAGCGAAGATTTGAAGGATAGCGAAGATTTGAAGGATACCAAAGATTCAAAGGATTAGGTTTTTCTTTTTTTTTCTAGGGTAATAAATTCTAAGTTCTAAAATTCAAGCGAAGAGACTTATTTTTTCCAAAAGATTAGATTCATAGTTTAAAAAAGGATACGGAAATATGAAAATAAGAGCTTCCGTTCGTAAAATTTGTACAAAATGTCGACTGATTCGTAGGCGTGGAAGTCATTTGCTCTAATCCGAAGCATAAACAAAGACAGGGGTAATCTTTCGAAAAAGAACTTTACTTTCTAAAAAGTAAAAAAAAGTACCCGCGGAAATGTTCCAATTCCAAATAAAATAATTTCATTTAAAATAATTAAAGTAAAGGGTTTATTTTACCCTGAAACGGATATCTTTGTATCTTTTTTTCTTTTTTTTATTTCTAACTCATATTTATGAGATAATAAAATATGGCAAAAGCTATACCAAAAATTGGTTCACGTAAGAAAGTGCGTATTGGTTTACGTAGGAATGCACGTTTTAGTTTACGGAAGAGTGCACGTAGAATAACAAAAGGGGTTATTCATGTTCAAGCTAGTTTCAACAATACCATTATAACTGTTACAGACCCACAAGGTCGGGTGGTTTTTTGGTCCTCGGCCGGTACTTGTGGATTCAAAAGCTCAAGAAAAGCATCACCCTATGCTGGTCAAAGAACAGCAGTAGATGCTATTCGTACAGTAGGTTTGCAACGAGCAGAAGTTATGGTAAAGGGCGCTGGTAGTGGAAGAGATGCCGCATTACGAGCCATTGCTAAAAGTGGTGTGCGATTAAGTTGTATACGCGATGTAACACCTATGCCGCATAATGGATGTCGACCGCCTAAAAAAAGACGTCTGTAAAAGAATTAACCCGCTTTCAACTTTCATTTCAAGAGAAATAAACGATTCAATGATAAAATAATAATACTAGTCTATTATGGTTCGAGAGGAGGTAGCAGGATCCACTCAAACACTACAGTGGAAGTGTGTTGAATCAAGAGTAGATAGTAAGCGCCTTTATTATGGTCGTTTCATTCTGTCCCCGCTTAGAAAAGGTCAAGCGGACACCGTCGGTATTGCCTTGCGAAGAGCTTTACTTGGAGAAATAGAAGGAACATGTATCACACGTGCAAAATTTGGGAGCGTGCCGCACGAGTATTCTACAATAGCAGGTATTGAAGAATCCGTACAAGAAATTTTACTAAATTTGAAAGAAATTGTATTGAGAAGTAATCTCTATGGAGTTAGAGACGCATCCATTTGCGTCAAAGGTCCTAGATACATAACTGCTCAAGATATCATCTTACCGCCTTCCGTAGAAATCGTTGATACGGCACAACCTATAGCTAACTTGACAGAGCCCATTGATTTCTGTATTGATTTACAGATCAAGAGAGATCGTGGATATCAGACAGAACTCAGAAAGAACTATCAAGAGGAAGTTATCCTATAGATGCTGTATCCATGCCTGTTCGAAATGTGAATTATAGTATTTTTTCTTGTGGGAATGGAAATGAAAAACACGAGATACTTTTTCTAGAAATATGGACTAATGGAAGTTTAACCCCTAAGGAAGCACTTTATGAGGCTTCTCGTAATTTGATTGATTTATTTCTTCCTTTTCTACACGCGGAGGAAGAGGGCGCTAGTTTCGAAGAAAATAAAAACAGGTTTACTCCACCCCTTTTTACTTTTCAAAAAAGATTAACTAATCTAAAGAAAAACAAAAAAGGAATTCCATTGAATTGTATTTTTATTGATCAATTAGAATTGACTTCTAGAACGTATAATTGTCTAAAAAGGGCCAATATACATACACTATTGGACCTTTTGAGTAAGACTGAAGAAGATCTTCTGAGAATTGACAGTTTTCGTATGGAAGATAGAAAACATATATGGGACACTCTAGAGAAGCATCTCCCAATTGATTTACTTAAGAATAAACTCTCGTTTTAAATCCATTGCAATTTTTTTTCTTCTTCTTTTTCGAGTTAGAATAAAAAGAAAACAATTTAGCATCTTTGGTACAATCTATATTTTCGCGAAATGGATCATAATAAAATGGATTTTAGGTATCTAGGGAAGATTCACTTGGAAGTAACTATTTCCTAGATACCTATGGTACTTCACGGTTGAATGAATCAAAAAATATCTAAAAAAGACCTAAAGTTAATGATTTATCAATGGGTAATGTTGCTCCAATACCTAACCAAAGAGCTACTACAGTACCGATTAAAAAAACGGTCGTAGCTACTGGGCGGCGAAATGGATTTTGGAATTTATTGACATTCTCTAGAAAAGGTACTGTCAATAAGCCTGTTGGCACAGAAACCATTAAAAGAACGCCCAATAACTTATTGGGTACCGTACGGAGTATTTGAAACACGGGAAAGAAGTACCACTCGGGTAATATTTCCAGAGGAGTTGCAAACGGATCTGCCGGTTCACCAATCATTGATGGCTCGAGAACCGCTAAACCTACATTACATGCAATAGTACCTAGAATTACTACTGGAAAAATATATAAAAGATCGTTGGGCCATGCGGGTTCCCCGTAATAATTATGTCCCATCCCTTTAGCTAATTTAGCTCTTAATACAGGATCATTTAAGTCTGGTTTCTTTGTTATTGGGATAGGTGAACTCTTTAGGATCCATCCCCCAAAGGAACCGGACATGAGAATTTATCATCATCCGGCTCGAGCAAGAGTGAAAGAAATAAGACCGCGGAAGATCCTTAATAGAATTAAGGTTTATAATGACTCAATGACTCTAGGCAAGAAAAGCTTTATCAGATTCTCTTTTCCGAAGTTGCACCTACAACTACTCATTGAAAATAATCCTATTCTTATGGGTAAATGCTCAATATCCAAGTGGGCTTACAAATTTGATCATGATCAATTGCTTTGTGGATTGTCTCATGTCTCTTGATTAGTTGGTATTTATCCCCTCAATATCGCAAGTTTCTTACCTCCAAACAAAATATTTACTTGTTACTAATAAAAAATCAAAAAGTTTAGCCTACATTCTTCCTTAGATCCCTTCTTTTACTCCGATAGTATTGCGGATCACAATCGATGCAAAGAAAATGAATGCATTTCCATACTATAATAAAAAGGTAAGTGTAATAAATAGAGAACTGGATCATGTCACATGACTTATTCCATTTCTACTCTATGGGATCTTACGGAGCCTGTTCATGGATGACATGGTTGCGGTATGATCATAGAAGATATTCTCCTCAAGTGAACCAGCCTATCCTTCCTAGGTAGGGGACTTACATGTTGATTGGATGCGGAGACACCTTTGGTTGTGAATTCTAATGTGGCAGATCCAATTCTTTATCTGCATGGCCAAATCAATAATTCAAGTCACACACTCCCATAATCCGCCTTTTTTCTTTCGTAAAATTAACTTCAACTATTTGTATTGTATAAAAATACTTTGGAGTTGAAGAGAAGTATCCAAATGACATGTGTTATTTTACAATAACCCATGCTTGTAGCAATGAAATACCAAAACCTACCCGATATGATATATGATAATTATAATTCTCTATGATATGCCTTCCCTATAAAGGACCCGAAATACCTTGCTTACGTATCATTGGAAAGTGCATTAACATAAATACGGCAGTAAGCAGAGGCAGTACAAAGGTATGTAAACTATAAAAACGAGTCAAAGTGGATTGGCCCACACTAGCACTTCCGCGTAATAACTCCACTAAAGGCGATCCTATTACCGGAATGGCGTCAGGTACACCTGTCACAATTTTGACTGCCCAATAGCCAATTTGATCCCAAGGCAAAGAATAACCAGTTACACCAAATGATGCAGTCAAAACAGCCAAAACCACACCTGTGACCCAAGTTAATTCGCGGGGTTTTTTAAATCCCCCTGTGAGATACACACGAAATACATGCAGGATCATCATTAAAACCATCATACTTGCTGACCATCGATGAACTGATCGGATTAACCAACCAAAGTTGGCCTCGGTCATTATGTATTGAACCGAGGAAAAAGCCTCTGTAACGGTTGGTCGGTAGTAAAAAGTCATAGCAAAACCGGTAGCGACTTGTACTAGAAAACAAGTAAGTGTAATTCCCCCTAAACAATAAAATATGTTGACATGGGGAGGAACATATTTACTAGTTATATCATCTGCAATTGCCTGAATCTCAAGACGTTCCTCAAACCAATCATATACTTTATTGAGATAGGTAACTAACCCGAGTCCCCCTCTAAGAGCCGTATATGAAAATTTCATCTCGTACGGCTCAAGCAGAAACACAAAAATTTTCAACGAATATTAGAAAAAAGGTTCAAAACTTCATCAGCCACTGAATTGGGTCGATTTGCCTTGAAGATATCAAATAAGAAAAATCCGGAATATCTTCTTTGTGATGATAATGCCAAAAAATCTCAAGTTGGCGCGTCTTTCTTTCTTCCTTTCCCTTATGTTGGTCATTAGAGGCTTCTTGACTTTTCTCTTCCCTATAAAGGATTTGTTTTTTTATGCGTAATATAGAAATTATCTTGTTGAGATCCTATGAATCAGTTCAATTAAAACCTTAGATTCATACTAGAGCCACGATGATTTAGTCTCAAGCTAAACAAAAGGCAAGGGTTCTTCGAATAAGAACCGCTTGATAATCATTTATTGAATCAGTGTAATGACTCGACAAAATCGAGAGAAAAAAAGTTGTCTTTTGGGCAAACAAAATTGGAAGGAAGAAAATTTCTTTTTTATTTTTATTTAAGAACTACTTGAATTTTTCAGTCTGGTTGCGAGGTCTTAATAGTGAGTATGAATCATAGTTCCATTTTTTTTTGATCCACTCTATCTATTTCGTGTTCCAGATACTAGAATAAATAATATCTGACGAATTAGAATCATCTTGATAGAGATAACAGGCCCTTTCTATGTATTATCAATAGGATCAATTCTAACAAGTCACACACTCATATTCCAGAGATACCGAAACAAAAAAATTCCGCGGTCGAACTACCATAATATCTAGAAATGTAGATCTTAAACTAGAAAGGCTTTTTTGGATGGAAAAACTCTGACTTCCTAGTTTTAGTTAGTAGAAACCTAATTGGTTAAAATTCCGTCCAGTAAAACGGAAGAATTATAAATTTCTAAAATGATAGATAGGAATATAGCGAATAAAGCCATTGCGATCCCCATAAAAGGAGTAGTCCCCCAACCCGGGGCGACTTTCCCATATTCCGAATTCAAGGGTTTCAGTAAACTACCTGCACCAGTTCGTTTTGGCCTAGGTTTAGAACTATCTTCAACGGTTTGTGTAGCCATAAATTCTATTTAATCATTGGTGTTGACTTTGTATACTATTCCGTTGTAGTTGTAAATACACGATCTTTTCGTAGATCCATTGTAATCTTGAAATTCTATAAAAATGGAAACAGCAACTTTAGTCGCCATCTCCATATCTGGTTTACTTGTAAGCTTTACTGGGTATGCCTTATATACCGCGTTTGGGCAACCCTCTCAACAATTAAGAGATCCATTCGAAGAACACGGAGACTAATTTAAGTAAGAAGTCTCCCAGATAGGGGGACTTCTTACTTAAATGAAATTATTTTATTCTTTTAGTTGGAGTTGGTGGAACCTTAGGTGGTTCTCGGAAGAAGATAGCGAAAAAAATTATCCCTAAAGTCGAAACTAAAAGGAACGTATAAACCAATGCTTCCATAGATTCGATCCTGGTTTATTTACAATTATAACTTCCACACCTATTCATTTGTCATTTGGGATAATTTCCCATATAAAGAAAGAAAAAGAGTCAAAGAAAGGATGGGAGATGTTTCCCATGTCAAATCAAAAAAGAGAGGTGAAAGATACTATAACAATGTGTATCAAACTGCCTGTTTCCTTGTAGTTGGATCTCCCACTTTTTGGAATGTTCCAAATTCCACTTGAGCATCCAAATCTGGATCAATACCAGCAAAAACATCTCGGAACAATGTTCTAGCGCCATGCCAAATGTGTCCGAAAAAGAAGAGCAAAGCAAAGGTAGCATGACCAAAAGTGAACCAACCCCTTGGACTGCTGCGAAAAACACCATCAGATTTCAAAGTAGCCCGGTCTAATTCAAAAATTTCCCCTAATTGAGAACGCCTCGCATATTTTTTTACAGTAGCAGGATCAGAATAACTTACTCCATTAAGTTCGCCACCATAGAACTCCACCGTTACACCTACTTGTTCAACACTATATTTGGATTCTGCTCTTCTAAAAGGAACGTCTGCTCTAACAATTCCCTCCTCATCTACCAAAACAACCGGAAATGTTTCAAAAAAAGTAGGCATACGGCGTACAAAAAGCTCACGTCCTTCTTTATCTCTAAAGACGGGATGTCCTAACCATCCAACAGCTATTCCATCCCCATTGTCCATTGAGCCTGCTCTGAATAATCCCCCTTTTGCCGGATTATTACCAATATAATCATAAAAGGCTAATTTTTCGGGAATTTTAGACCAAGCTTCTGATAAACTAAGATTTTCGGCTAAACCATTGCTAACTCTTCGATATATTTCTTGCTGAAAGTATCCCTGATCCCACTGATAACGAGTAGGCCCAAATAATTCGATTGGGGTCGTTGCTGACCCATACCACATAGTTCCAGCAACTACGAAAGCTGCAAAAAAAACAGCAGCGATACTACTGGAAAGTACAGTTTCAATATTGCCCATACGTAATCCTTTATATAGACGTTGAGGCGGACGGACACTAAGATGGAATAAGCCCGCTAATATACCCAATGTACCCGCAGCAATATGATGAGAAGCTATTCCCCCCGGAACAAAAGGATCAAAACCTTCTGCACCCCACGCTGGATTTACAGCTTGTACTTTTCCAGTTAGTCCATAAGGATCGGATACCCATATCCCAGGACCATACAAACCCGTTACATGAAATGCCCCAAAGCCAAAGCAAGCCACCCCTGCAAGAAATAAATGAATTCCAAAGATCTTGGGCAAATCCAAAGAGGGTTTTCCCGTCCGCTCATCAGAGAATATTTCTAGGTCCCAATATACCCAATGCCAGATCGCTGCCAAGAAACACAAGCCAGAAAACACAATATGCGTACCTGCCACACCTTCATAACTCCAAATACCCGGATTTGTTACAGTTCCTCCTGAAATACTCCAACCACCCCACGAATCCGTTATTCCTAAACGAGTCATGAAGGGAATTACGAACATACCTTGTCTCCACATTGGATCCAGAACAGGATCAGAGGGATCAAAAACTGCTAATTCGTATAAAGCCATTGAGCCAGCCCAACCAGAAACTAGAGCTGTGTGCATTATATGCACCGCAAGCAATCGACCCGGATCATTCAATACGACAGTATGAACACGATACCAAGGCAAACCCATGGAAATACCCCTTTAGCAAAGAAAAATAGACACGATGTCGCTTTATTTTATCGCATTGAAAAAGACTATCCATATCCTATGTACCTAACCCTTCTAGGGGATTCTGTGTCAGAAAGCGCGAATATTTATTTCATTCCATTAAAAATAAGAAGCCAATTCTGTTCATAAGAAGAAAGAGAAGCAGATCTATTCTATACTCGATAAGTGCCAATATGCAATGGGTAACTTGGCCAATTTGGAAAAAACGAAGAATAGATCGCTACCCCTCTTTGTTTAGCATTCAAATCACCCATTCCCTTTTCTTTATTCAATCTGTCTTACATTCCTTATATGTATAACCTTTCAATCTACGTATTAATAGAATCTATAATATTCATATAGAATAAGAATAAAAATAGAATAAGAATAAAAATTAAGACAATAAACTGCGGATTCTTTCTTTCTGTTCCATTCTTACGTTTCCATATTAAAGTGTGGTTTTCTTACTTAAATTTAATAATATTAATCTAATATGCCCATTGGTGTTCCAAAAGTACCTTACCGGATTCCTGGAGATGAAGAAGCGACTTGGGTTGACTTATACAATGTTATGTATCGAGAAAGGACACTTTTTTTAGGTCAAGAGATTCGTTGCGAGATCACGAATCATATTACAGGTCTCATGGTATATCTGAGTATAGAAGATGGAATTAGTGATATTTTTTTGTTTATAAACTCCCCAGGCGGGTGGCTAATCTCAGGAATGGCTATTTTTGATACGATGCAAACGGTGACACCAGATATATATACAATATGCCTCGGAATAGCCGCCTCCATGGCGTCCTTCATTCTGCTTGGAGGAGAACCCACCAAGCGTATAGCATTCCCTCACGCGAGGATTATGCTTCACCAACCTGCTAGTGCTTATTATCGGGCAAGGACACCAGAATTTTTACTAGAAGTAGAAGAGTTACACAAAGTTCGCGAAATGATCACAAGGGTTTATGCAGTAAGAACAGGCAAGCCTTTTTGGGTTGTATCCGAAGACATGGAAAGGGATGTTTTTATGTCAGCAGACGAAGCCAAAGCTTATGGACTTGTCGATATTGTAGGGGATGAAATGATTGACAAGCACTGCGATACTGATCCAGTGTGGTTTCCAGAAATGTTTAAGGATTGGTAGTGTCCGGATTTCTTGTAAAGTTATTTCACAGCTAATTCGTGTTTTCCTCGATTTAATAGAAAATAGAAAGACTTCATGATGAGCAATCATCAGGTTAAGATGGATCTAAACCAATCCATTTTTTTCTATATACATACAACATGCCGACGGTTAAACAACTTATTAGAAACGCAAGACAGCCAATACGAAATGCTCGAAAAACGGCCGCGCTTAAAGGATGCCCTCAGCGTCGAGGAACATGTGCTAGGGTGTATGTGCGACTCGTTCAGATCATGACTTCAAACAAATATAAAAAAAATTGAAGTATCCATGATTAGTACCAATGAATAGGATATAGCTTCTCTATCCTAGATTTCTATGGTATATGGAATTTATGGTTTCCTTTGGTGCAAATCCAATTATCTAAATTGGAAATAAGAAGCAATTCTCCCATTGGTAGCAAATGGTTATCCATTAAGCGGAGGAAATAGTAATAAAAAGAAAAAGGCTTATGCTCCTTTATCTTAAAAGAACGGACTAACAGGGTCAGCTACTTAGCCAACTTTCATAATTAAATACCGTCACTGTATGGATAACTCTTATTGTGAAAAGAGCTATTTACTCTATAATGGATAGGTAGAGCCAAAGAATGTGGACTATACAAGTTCGCAATACCTTTTGATGAAAGAAAGGGCTCCGGTGTATAGAGAGGGCCTCACCGTTTAAAAGGGAACCATAGAAACGATGGAACCCACTATTTTTTTTAGTATTATTAGAATGAATTTGTTATTTCGTATAGAAATAACTGAACGGAGTGGAATAAAAAATCGTGGTTGGGAAGGTTACTATAGCAAAAGCCATTGGAATTAATATTTTATATATCGGAATAATTAGTTTTGTTATTAATGAGAAAAAGGGTGGCTAAAAGAAGAGAAATCATTAGTTATTCATTAAGGTTAATTTGATTCAATGACCAGAGTTCCGCGAGGATATATAGCCGGAGACGACGAACAAAAATGCGTTCATTTGCCTCAAACTTTAGAGGGGCTCATTTAAGACTTAATCGAATGATTACCCAACAGGTAAAAAGAGCTTTTGTTTCCTCTCATCGAGATAGAGGTAGGCAAAAGAGGGATTTTCGTCGTTTGTGGATCACTCGGATAAACGCAGCAACGCGGGGTATATAAAGTATTCGATAGTTATAGTAAATTAATACACAACCTGTACAAGAAGAAATTGATTCTTAATCGTAAATGCTTGCACAAGTAGCTGTATCAAATCCAAATAATCTTTACACGATTTCCAATAAAATAAAGATCATCAATTAAAGGTATAAATAAAGTAATATACTGGAATAATAAAAGATGAATTCCCGGAGAGGGAACTCCGGGAAGATACAATAAATTAAGATTAAGTGGTAGGAATCAACGAGCTGGATTACTTTCTTTATAATATATATAGGTCTGGCCCTTTCGAATTCGAATAAAACATCAACAATCGGAACTTAAGTTCCGGTTGTTGTTTCTTAAATTTTGGTTGTTGTTTCTTAAGTTTCGATTGGAATTGTACTTTTGCGTTAATTGAGGAATATGTCTATTTTTTCTGGGTCTAGAACCTGTAATTATTGAAATTGACTGGGCTTGAAATTGCTTTTCGTTCTCATAGTTACGAAACGGTAAGAAAGATAAAATACGAGCCTGTTTTATAGCAAGAGTAATTAATCGTTGTTGTTTCAAGGTTAATCTATTTATTCGTCTCGATAATATTTTTCCTTGTTCACTAATAAATCTATTAATTAAACTCATGTTTCTATAATCAATTCGATCTCCCGGGCCAATCGGGACGCCTACGAAAAGGTTGTTTAGATTTACGAAAAGGTTGCTTGAATTTACGAAAAGTTTGCTTGGATTTACGAAAGGGTTGCTTGGATTTATTAAAAGTTTGCTTGGATTTACTAAAGGGTTGCTTAGATTAAGAAAAGGTTGTTTAGATGTATACATGATTTATTCCTTATTTAAAATTTGAAAATTTGAAAATTCACTTCTTTATTTTATTAATTTAGGATCCAGAAGAAGTAGTTTTTCTTTGATCCATATCTTATTTGATTCATATTATAGTATATGAATACCCTCTATACATATGAAATAATATCTACCGGAAATCAGATGAGTTGATTTGTATTTTGTATTCTATACTATGTTTTCTTTATATATTAAATATGAAGTTCTTACTCTTTCTGTTGTTTGGAAAGATCAAACACACGATGTTCCTATTTCTTTATTTCGTGATGAGTCGTATGCTTGCGACAATAACGACAAAATTTTTTGAATTCTAATTGTCCGGGTGTATTGTGGCGATTCTTTTGAGTACTATATCTAGAAATCCCCGTCGATTCCTCATTGGCACCTTTTCGAACACAACTGATGCATTCCAAAATAACTCTGATTCTAACATCTTTTCCCTTGGCCATGAACCTCCTTTTCTTTTTGGATTGACTTAACTTAATTCTTCTACTTATTCTTTTATTCTTCTATTTTGAATCCGAAGAAGAAGAATAAAATTCATTAGAATAATTTTTTTTTATTCTTTAATTAAGTAATAAAAAATAGAGAAATAATTAAAGAATACAATCCTTGTCGAATTAGCAAAGATTTTGGTTCGAAATCCTTTCATTTAATTAGCCAGCCCCGCCTTTTCTATGCTCTGATTTCTGAGGCCTTATTTAGCTTGGGTACCCCTTTAAATTGAATTTCTATTTTCAAAAATGGGGTTTACCAAATTTTTAATGACTCTGAGGTTCAAACCCAATCCATCTTTTCTTTCTTTTTCCTTCCGATACTAAAAAAAGATTGAAAAGGATCAAATTTTGTCATATCACGAAGAAATCTATCCCTCCCATAGCAATAACTAGAATTAAAAAAAAGGGAATGACAAAGCATCTGGGAATAAACGATTAATTTCTATCAATAAACCTGCTAAAGCACCAAACCATAGAGTACTTAGCACGGGTGCTACAGAGAGATATGTTTTTATATCCCGCATTGAAAATCCTCCTTCCTTGTTGGAATACATATATGATCATAAACTCTTGCCCAAGATTGTTATGCTATATATAAAATGAACCATATCGACGAAATTTTCCTATCCCTAAAAAAGAAAAAGATGACCCCTTCTTCCTATATATTACCAAGGAAAAGTAATCCTTCTTTTATAGGCGAAATTATATTGGATTTTATATGTATATAATTCCTTAATTATATGAGACCAAAAAGAAGAAATGACACGAGGGTTCTATATATAGATAGAGAAAGAAAGAAGAAGAAAATTATGATGTGGAAAAGAAGACAGGAATTGTGTACAATGGCATTGTACAACAATTTAATTTGGAAAAGGGATGTAGCGCAGCTTGGTAGCGCGTTTGTTTTGGGTACAAAATGTCACAGGTTCAAATCCTGTCATCCCTACCTATTACTTCTTTCTTCTTTATAGGCAGTAGCGACGAGATCAATAAAGTAAAGTGGGTATAACTTGAATTTGTGGAGACTATACGTACGTGAGATACATTAGGAATAGAAAAAGATTTTCTTTTTGAATGAATGAAAGCGCTCTTAGTTCAGTTCGGTAGAACGCGGGTCTCCAAAACCCGATGTCGTAGGTTCAAATCCTACAGAGCGTGATTCCATCTATTTTATGTCGAAGCAGAGTAAAATAACTTAACAAAATTGAATTGTAACTCCAATTTCAATTTGACCTCCTCTCTGGTCTGGAGGAGGTCAATCAAAAAAAAAAAATGACTCAATCAAAGATCCAACTGATCCCCACGCCTGTATTGCAAATACGCAGTCACGAATAATCCCGCTAAAGTAATAGGAATTAGGCCTAAGACGATTCCAAATAGAAAAACTTCAATCATTTCGATTTGTTCGAGGGGATAAAAAAAGAGGTACGATCTATCCCTAAATAGTACTCTAAATTATCCACGAATCTCAATGACCAAGAAAGAATTCCTAATTAGTCTGGAAAAGAGTCGTAGAATGCCAGGAATCCCAAAGAAAGATTTTTCTTTTCTGAATTATAATTATTCAGTCAATTCAAATAAGGCGTATCTTGTTCAAGCCAATAAATAGAGCTGGGGTTATAGTTAAAGCAGCCAGTAGAAAACCAAAATAACTAGTTAAAGTAAGCATGAAAGAGTTAAATTCCATTTATTTTTTTTTACTACACTACATATGTTGGTAAAGCATTTACCTAAGTTATGGAAAATTCATAATTCATCAGTTATTTTAGATAATACTAAAAAACAAGATAGAGTAAGATACAGAAGTGTAAAAGAAAGTGGATTCATCAGATGATACATGAGTCCCTAATTCCGAATCAAGAGATTTGTTGTGGAATTTGTCAATTGAGTAAAGTAATAATATTAAGAACTAGATCATCTAACCCCATTGAATGAAAAAAGAAATTCAATTTTCAGGGAAATTTTTGAATAAGAGATAAATAAACAATTGAATTTGAAAAAAAAAACTTCTTTCTATTTTGGATAATTTCTTTTTCAATAGGACCCTCTTTTTGGAGTGAACGATCGAATATTCCCCTATTCCTTCTTATTTTAACTGATTGTATTCCATATGGAATAAGAGGAGAACAAAAGCATTCCACGACCTGCCAAGGGGCTGTTAAAAAAAAAAAAAAAAGAAAGCTCTTCCTTGAATTTACTTTATTTTTATTCCTTTTTCGAACTCCAACCAAAGTAGATTCGAAGACGAGTCACTTCAATTATCCTTTTAAGTTCTATTCTATCTTCTGTCTTTCCCTATTTCATCTCGTAAAGTTCCGCGCTCGCAGTTTGGTCAAGAAAGTTAGACCTAATCCAACAAACAATACAAGGATGAATTACGAATTATGAAAGGATAGATTTCACATATACTTGTCCTTGTATTGTGTCAGTATGAGAATATCCTTCCTAAATTATTTATCCAAACCTATTGATCATTAACTTAGATTTTCCCAAGATTTTGGCTGCTATTCCGAATTACTCTATTATTCCGAAGCCAATGAAAAGTAAGTAGAACCTACAAAAATGGGGTTTTCTATTGATGCCTTGAATAACATATAGCTTACCTATAGACAAAAAAAAAATAAAAAAGTAATTATGTTTCGGAACCAGGCAAAACCAGATTGCTGTGCCATAGGAAGGATAGCTATACTAATTCGGTATACTCAAAATACACCTTTGGTACAAAATTGACAATCTCACAAGGATGAAATATCAGTAATTTTCTATTTACTGGTCGATTCCCATCTTTTACGGAATCAATTCCTTTTTTGAATGTACAAAAATTTTGGGAGTTCAGCATGTCTGGAAGCACGGGAGAACGTTCTTTTGCTGATATTATTACCAGTATTCGATACTGGGTTATTCATAGCATTACTATACCTTCCCTATTCATTGCGGTTGGTTATTTGTCAGTACGGGTTTAGCTTATGACGTGTTTGGAAGTCCTAGGCCAAACGAGTATTTCACGGAAAGCCGACAAGGAATTCCGTTAATAACCGACCGTTTTGATTCTTTAGAACAACTCGATGAATTTAGTAGATCCTTTTAGGAGGCCCTCAATGACCATAGATCGAACCTATCCTATTTTTACAGTGCGATGGCTGGCTATTCACGGACTAGCTGTACCTACTGTTTTTTTCTTGGGATCAATATCAGCAATGCAGTTCATCCAACGATAAAACAAATTCCAACTATAGAACTATGACACAATCAAACCCGAATGAACAAAATGTTGAATTGAATCGTACCAGTCTATACTGGGGTTTATTACTCATTTTTGTACTTGCTGTTTTATTTTCCAATTACTTCTTCAATTGAGAGAAAGAAAGAGACTAATAAGAATTCTCTTATCCCATTTGGAAGGATACCATCCTTATAACTACCCATGACTGTTTTTGTCTCTAGCATGACCAATTGATAAAATGTGGAGGAAAGTAGGGGGAAATGGCCGATACTACTGGAAGAATTCCTCTTTGGCTGATAGGTACTGTAGCTGGTATTGCTGTGATTGGTTTAGTAGGTGTTTTCTTTTATGGTTCATATCTGGATTGGGTTCATCTCTATAGTAATCGGAGGGACCAGATTGTAAACATGAAAAAGTAGGAGCTTAGCGGGTCCTTACCCCCCTTTATCTGATTAGAGCGGAAAGGACCCGCGGAATTTTTATTTTACTCTTATAACGCGAATTGAATCTATTCGATTCACTCTTATGAAGCAACAAGAAAAAGAGATCACTCGAGGATCCAATATCTTATTCCACGAAGGAAGTATCCTGAAAATCCTTGATTTAGTTTCGAGTAATAAACTAATAAAACCTTAATCAAAACTATTCAACTAGCCTAAAAATAAAAAAACCTTCAATGGAAGAGTTTACTTTTTTTTTGCAAAATTTCTGTAAATTTGAAGTTGAACTTAATTAAACAAGCCAAGCAATTTGCTCACAATCACAAGAAATTTTTCCCCCGCCATATTTTCTTCCCCTCTGTTTGTCCACTACCTCGGCTAAACCTAAGCAAAAGAAAAAGAGGTCCAAGAGACAGACCCGAATAAAGAAGAAATAGTAATCTTTGACGAATTAGGAAGAAAAAGGATTCTTATTTTGATACAAGAAGAATCGGCACAAGAAAAAGGCTTTTTCTTGTGCCGAATAGACGATTAAGAAGACCTGCAATCCCTCCGAAAAAGAAGAAATTTTAATTTGATTGTTCTCGCCTTTGCCTTGGATTCTCTTCTTTTGCATGGGATATAAATAAGGAATTCCAGACATCTCATAAACAAAAAGCAGTCTAAACAAAAAAAGGATTTCCAAAATAGATCATAGATAATTCTAGCAATTGCCAATAAATCGAGGCTTTTTACCAACTTGATGGTAAGAAATCCCGGGACCTAGAAATCATTTCGTACAATTGAACCTTTTCAAACTGTTTCTTTTGAGAACCAAAAAAACTTGTGCCAAAATAACGGATGCGAAGAAGAACAAAAGGCCTTGGACACGTAATGGATCCTGAAGCACGATTTCTGCGTCCCCCTGACCAAACCTCCCACATTAGGATTGCTTGTTAATGGTTGATCAAGCTTGATGGATTCCCCCTCTGAAACAAGAAGTTCTGGTCCGGGAGGTATAATATCAATCACTTGGCGTCCATCTGATGCATCAACTATGGATATTTCATACCCCCCCTTTTCTTTACGTAGTATTTTCTTACTATACCTGTTGACGTAGCATTATAGACTGTATTGTTACTCTTGCTACCATCAGGATAGATCTGTCCTCTTCCTCGGTTTCCCCCTACATATATGGGATATTTTAAGAAATGAGCATCTTTCTTCGTAGCAGGATCAGGGGAAAGAATGGGAAAGACAATTTCACTATATTTCTTACCGGGAACAGGGCCTATCACAGAATGTTTTTTTTATCGGGACGATAACTCTGAAAAGCAAGATTTCCTATCTTTTCTTTTAACTCAGGGGAAATACGATCGGGCGGCGCTAATTCGAATCCCTCGGGCAAAATAAGAACAGCACCTACATTCAACCCTCCCTTTTTTCCATTAGCAAGAACTTGTTTCAATTGCATATCATAAGGAATTCGAAGAACTGCTTCAAATACAGTATCGGGAAGCACAGCTTGGGGAACTTCAATATCGACGGGCTTGCTAGCTAAATGGCAATTGGCACATACAATTCGTCCAGTTGCTTCTCGTGGGTTTTCATAACCCTGCTGCGCAAAAATGGGATATGCATTTGAAATAGATGTCCGAGTTATTACGTATATCATGATCGATACAGAAATCGATCGAGTTATCTGTTCCTTTACCCAAGAAAAAGTATTTCTATTTTCCATGTCCAATCGCAGATCCCAGAATTTCTACAATAAATTAGATAGGTAGCTAAGCTAATCTAGTTCCCTATACACGAATCTGTTGTCATTCTACTGCAACAGTTGTACTGCAATGATGAATACCTTAAAGTAGGTATAAATAGAAAGAATTTTGCTAAAATGGAAAAGGGCTTTCTTTCTAAAAAAAGATGCTTGCTAATTTGATTAATATTAATATCGGGAGATCAAATGAATTTATGCTTCACTAATTGAATGATAAATGACTACAAGCGAAGGAGATAGACGATTTAAACAAAAAAAGACCCAAAATTTCAAACATGTATCTAGAATTACTGGAAAACTACAAACAAAAATAGTGAAAATAAGCTCGTTAGGAGCCCATCCAAAATCGTTGTAGACCCAACGAATTACTAGTTCCCAACCACGGGTGGAGTGAAATCCAACAAAAAAAATCAGTAACTAAAAGAATAAAAAAAGCTTTTATTGAGTCATTTAAATTATAGAAGAATTCCTGAACCCAAGAATTCAAAATGACAAGTTCCTCTTTACCCAGAAAAAAGAACCACTTAGAATAGCCAAACAGATTATATTTGTCGAGAAATGCAAAATGGTATGGAGATGATCCTCATTATTTATTTTGACCCATTGTATTATTTCCTTGTGTATTCCTGTAGGAGGTTTTTGTACATGTGTCTTTAGTTTCCCTTTTATCATCTCGTCCAAGAGAGAAAGTTCTTCTAATTCTATGAATCTTTCTAGAATCCTTTTCTCTTGAATATCAGTTAAGAGAGTTTCGGATTGCCTGGTATTCCACCAATTCTTAATCCAAAGTTCCAGACATTTGTTAAATGAGGAAGAGACCCCCCAAGGCAAAAGTACGATAAATACAAGATATAGTAAAGAAGGCATGCTTTCTTTTTTTTCATTTTTGATCTGTAAATGGAGTTGTTAATGAATATGCTTCATTCGCTGACTCTATTCCATTCCCTGACTCTATATGATGATATTTCTATTTCATGATATTTCTATTTCTTTGAAGCAAAAACTCTATAGGTTTGATACCCTGTATCTATTCTTCTTTTTTGTATATTAGTTATTAGTGGAATTTCAGTGCATTGGGTTCTTTCTTAGATCTAGATGGAATGAAATAGTGAAATAGAATAAAAAAAAAGCCCTTTCGGATGAAAAAGGAAGAATAGTATGCGATATATCTAACTTGGATAAAAAAAAATTAAAAGCAAATTTCTCTTATCCTCGTTTGTTCCTTCCTTTAGATAAATACTTAAAAATCCCCTTACAATAACAAATCCAATTTAGAAGGGACTTCCTCCCTGTGTTGAGAAAACTTTTCTTCTTCCAATTCTTCTTTTCTTCATTCAACTCAGTTCAAAAAAGATACCTCAAAATACTTCAATTGGTACGCGCAAGAAATAGGCCAATTCGGCAGCTTTTTGTTCAATTTCTCGTGGAGTAAAAAATTTATCATCAGTACGAGTCAAGGGAATGATCCCCTGGCCCCGGATTTCCATATAAAGAATACGACGAGGATAAAGACCCTCTTTAACCTGAATTCTAATTGATTGGATATCCCGCATAAGGAATCGAAGGAAGACGCGACGTTTTATTCCAGGGAATCCCCAACGAAAAATGCACACTATTCCCTCTTTTCTATCGAATCGGTCATAACCACTACCTACATTCCACAAAATAGTACACCACAAGTAGGAGCTAATGAATAGGCCTGCGATTCCGTAGAAAGACATCACGACCCCCTGCGGAAAAAAAAGAATTTCTTGAGATGGAAGTATAGATATAATATTCTTACCAAGATAACTGGAAATCCCAACCGATAAGAATCCTAGTGAACCTAGAAAAAGAATACAGGCCCAGAAAAAATTACCCCTTTTTCGAGAACCTTTTAGAAGTTCTACCCATATGTGTTCTGATCGCCAATTCATATTAGATATACTAAATCCAGCAGCGGTCGATTGAAATTGAGAGAATAAGCTAAATAATTTTGACTTTACTTTTTTGATTCTGAAATCGCCTTCAGCAACTAGTACTCCTGTGAAATAATAGGTTAGATACATTGACTTTCTATTCAAAAAATATTCGTTGATTCAATTAAAATAAATAAAATAAAACTCGCTATACCTGGCTCTGCATATTCATGCATTTATGCTCGTAGCCTATATCCGCATCCATAACCGTTTTTCATTTGTGTGTAGAAAGTGTGTGTAGAAAAAGCCACATACCCTACCATATTATATTACTTACACTAAAAAATACTAGACAATCTTATTTTTTTGCACATAAAGAAATAAAGAAGTCATTGCAATTGCCGGAAATACTAAGCCTACTAAAGGCACGAAAATAGAAGGTAAGTTTAATCCGTCATGGAATAGGTGTCTCAATTCAAATTTACTATTTCTATCTAGTCGAAAAATATCTTAAGATTCTTATGATATAATTAAGTATATCTATTATAAGGAATATTGACTATTGTATTGTATTTTTTATTTTTAGTTTGAAAAATATTCTGTAAAAAAAATGAAAGGATAATAAGAAAATTCCAAAAAAGGAGAACTAATTAAAAAGATTTTATTTTGATTTTCCCATCCTCATGGCCTTTCTATCTTTCTAATCTAATTTGAAATTGGATTCAAAAGAAAGCGGTTAGAATTTACTTCCTGCATACATACTTCTCTAGAAGCGCATACAATAATGCGTGGTAAAGGCGGAAAAATAGTATATTCAATCAAAATCAAAGGGCAAATTATCTTACCTACTATAGATCCCCTACTACCCTCTTAGACTTTAAAAGGCGATATACCACCCAAAGAAAGGGTATGAAAATGCCGGGTGGAGTTAGCTTTTCGACGAAGACCTGTCCCGTGCAGCGAAGCCCTGTTAGTAAGACCCCCCGCAATAATGGATTATAGAAGAATATTATTCCAAATACTCCTCTGGACGCATATAGTAGCATTGCGATTCCGAATCTTTTTTATTTATGAATATGAACAGAAAAAATTCATTGTATCGTTGGGTCGGAGCGGAGGTTTGGTCCAGAAAATTAGAAACAAAACGTCTACTCTACCGCATTGAAGTCTATAGCGCTGTATTTCCACGAAAGTATAATTCTTACCATCAGGATACGATCCTTTCTTTTGAACTAAACGTCTCTACGATGGGTCCAGGTTCTATGTCCAATCCCAAATCAAGGATTTCTCGCTCTTGATCGGAGTCATAAACTAAAAAAAAACTACCTTTTTATCCTTTTTCTCAAGGTTATAGAAAACTTCCTTATCTAGTTCTAGCATTTTGAAAAAAAAAAAATGCTTCTTTTTTTACACACAGTTCGAGTCACTTGTTGACTCACGATTACGCCTGTTAAAAGTTTCAAACGTCCTCTTTTTTGAAATTGAAAGAGAGTCCTATAAAAAGGTCTAACTTCCAAACTATGTCTTTTTTTCATTCATTCTCCTTTAGTTTTTTTCTCTATCTAGAAGTGGAATAGAATAACCCGGTTGAAGGGTAATGATCATACGTCTGTAATGCATTGTATGGCCCAGAATAGGTCCTATTCTTCTACCTTTTCCAGGTAGTCGATGGCTATTCACAGCTACCACCTTAACACCAAAGAAGAGTTCGACCCAATGCTTTATTTCTGTCTTAGTGAATCCCGATTCGACATTAAAAGTATATTGATTCTTTCCCAATAAACGAAGACTTTTTTCTGTAAATACTGCGTATTTGATTCCATTATCATTATCATATGATAATACTATATTTTATTATTTTATTATTTTATTTGTATTTCTTTATTGTATTATACCTTAATATATATATTCTAGATATATAGAATAGACGAATCTCAATTTGTCAAGTCTCATGATCATATCATGATCTATTTTTATTCGGCTCAATCTTTTTTTTCTAAAAAAGATTGAGCCGAGTTTAATTGCAATCAATTAGAAGAATAAAGAAGAATTACTGCATTTCATAACTGATTTTTTTCTCTTTTTATTTCGTTTCTTTTTTATTTATACCTTCTTTATCTTTAGTTTTATCTAGTTAATCAATAGTATCTACCGGCTCGAACTCGAATTTGATCGCCTTCCATACTTCACAAGCTGCGGCTAGTTCAGGACTCCATTTGCAAGCTGCTCGGATAATTTCATTACCTTCGCGAGCAAGATCGCGCCCTTCGTTACGAGCTTGTACACAGGCTTCTAAAGCCACTCGATTAGCTGCTGCACCAGGTGCATTTCCCAAGGATGTCCTAAAGTTCCTCCACCAAATTGTAATACAGAATCGTCCCCAAAGATTTCGGTCAGAGCTGGCATATGCCAAACATGAATACCACCTGAAGCTACCGGTATAACACCTGGCATGGATACCCAGTCCTGAGTGAAAAAGATACCGCGAGCACGATCTTTTTCAATAAAATCATCGCGCAATAAATCAACAAAACCTAAAGTCATTTCGCGTTCCCCTTCTAACTTACCTACTACTGTACCGGAGTGGATATGATCTCCCCCAGACATACGCAATGCTTTAGCTAATACACGGAAATGCATACCATGATTTTTCTGTCTATCAATAACTGCATGCATTGCACGGTGAATGTGAAGAAGTAGGCCATTGTCGCGGCAATAATGAGCCAAAGTAGTATTTGCGGTGAATCCCCCAGTTAAGTAGTCATGCATTACAATAGGAACCCCTAATTCTCTTGCAAATACAGCTCTCTTAATCATTTCTTCACATGTACCCGCAGTCGCATTCAAGTAATGCCCCTTGATTTCACCGGTTTCGGCCTGTGATTTATAAATAGCTTCGGCACAAAAGACAAAACGGTCTCTCCAGCGCATAAATGGTTGTGAGTTTACGTTTTCATCATCTTTGGTAAAATCAAGTCCACCACGTAGACACTCATAACACGCTCTACCATAATTTTTTGCGGATAATCCCAATTTTGGTTTAATAGTACATCCCAATAAAGGACGACCGTACTTGTTCAACTTATCTCTTTCAACTTGGATACCATGAGGCGGGCCTTGGAAAGTTTTTGAATAAGTAGGGGGAATTCGTAGATCCTCCAAACGTAGAGCACGTAGGGCTTTGAAACCAAATACGTTACCTACAATGGAAGTAAACATGTTAGTAACGGAACCCTCTTCAAATAGGTCTAATGGATAAGCTACATAACAGATCCATTGGTTGTCTTCCCCAGCAACAGGCTCGATGTGATAGCATCGTCCTTTGTAACGATCAAGACTGGTAAGTCCATCAGTCCAAACAGTTGTCCATGTACCAGTAGAAGATTCGGCAGCTACTGCAGCCCCTGCTTCTTCGGGCGGAACCCCAGGCTGAGGACTTACTCGGAATGCTGCCAAGATATCAGTATCCTTAGTTTCATACTCTGGGGTGTAGTAAGTCAATTTATAATCTTTAACACCAGCTTGAAATCCAACACCTGCTTTAGTTTCTGTTTGTGGTGACATAAGTCCCTCCCTATAACTCTTGAATTAAGAATTCTCACAATAACAGGGTCTACTCGATGTTAATTAGGCGTAAATGAAACTTTAGCAAAAATCTCGTAAAACAAAAAGGATATTCAATTAATATAATATCAACTCATTAAAGAAAATTGAGGGCATGCTTAGGTTAATGAATATGTTTCATTCATATATAATGCGTACACCCTGTGTATGTTCTATCCTATAGGAATTCCAATATAGGAATTCGATAGGAATTGAGTTGTTGTTATGGTAAGTTAACACGGTTCGTTATTAAACCATGGATTTGATTTACCAAATCCATAATTATTGTATACTCTTTGATAGATATAGCGCAACCCAAATTAATTCCTAATCCTTATTTTACAAGTTCTTAATAGTTCTCTTTTCTTATTTTGAATGCAAATACCTAACTAAATACTAATAAAATTCTTTGTTGACAGCAATCTATGCTTCACAGTAGTATATATTTTGTATATCGAAGTCCTAGATAGGAAAGTAGAGTAGGCACAGATCCTCCACAAAAGGCAAAATGTATATGAAAAAAAAGATTGATTGAACTTTCCAATGGACTCATTCCATGAGTAAACGATTGAATGGGATTCGCTTGGGCAACGAAATCAAGTCCTGGTCCCCTTTTCTCTCTTATTGAATTAACTAATTCATTTCCTTTTTACTTTTGGATTTTTTTTGATTTGATTTGGCATTATTCAACAATAAAAAAAGAAAAATTTCGACAAATTCCTTTTTTTTAATTATGTGATAATTATGAGAACCAATCCTACTACTTCTCCTCCCGGGGTTTCCACAATTGAAGAAAAAAGTACAGGTCGTATCGATCAAATTATTGGACCCGTGCTGGATGTCACTTTTCCCCCAGGCAAGTTACCTTATATTTATAACGCTTTGGTAGTCCAGAGTAGAGACACTGCCGATAAGCAAATTAATGTGACTTGTGAGGTACAACAATTATTAGGAAATAATCGAGTTAGAGCTGTAGCTATGAGTGCTACGGACGGGTTGATGAGAGGAATGGAAGTGATTGACACGGGAGCTCCTCTCAGTGTTCCGGTCGGTGGAGCTACTCTCGGACGAATTTTCAACGTTCTTGGGGAGCCTGTTGACAATTTGGGTCCTGTAGATAGTAGTGCAACGTTCCCTATTCATAGATCTGCGCCTGCCTTTATCGAGTTAGATACGAAATTATCCATCTTTGAAACAGGTATTAAGGTCGTCGATCTTTTAGCTCCTTATCGACGTGGAGGAAAAATAGGACTATTTGGGGGGGCTGGAGTAGGTAAAACAGTACTGATCATGGAATTAATCAATAACATTGCTAAAGCTCATGGGGGCGTATCCGTATTCGGTGGAGTAGGGGAACGGACTCGTGAAGGAAATGATCTTTATATGGAAATGAAGGAATCCGGAGTAATTAATGAAAAAAATATTGAGGAATCAAAGGTAGCTCTAGTCTATGGCCAAATGAATGAACCACCGGGAGCTCGTATGAGAGTTGGTTTAACTGCCCTAACTATGGCGGAATATTTCCGAGATGTTAATAAGCAAGACGTGCTTTTATTTATCGATAATATCTTTCGTTTTGTTCAAGCAGGATCAGAGGTATCCGCTTTATTAGGGAGAATGCCCTCCGCAGTGGGTTATCAACCTACTCTTAGTACAGAAATGGGTTCTTTGCAAGAAAGAATTGCTTCTACTAAAAAGGGATCTATAACTTCGATTCAAGCAGTTTATGTACCTGCAGACGATTTGACCGACCCTGCCCCTGCCACAACATTTGCACATTTGGATGCTACTACCGTACTTTCCAGAGGATTAGCTTCCAAGGGTATTTATCCAGCAGTAGATCCTTTAGATTCAACCTCGACTATGTTACAGCCTCGGATCGTTGGCAACGAACATTATGAAACTGCGCAAAGAGTTAAGGAAACTTTACAACGTTACAAAGAACTTCAGGACATTATCGCAATTCTTGGCTTGGATGAATTATCGGAAGAGGATCGTTTAACTGTAGCAAGAGCAAGAAAAATTGAGCGTTTCTTATCACAACCGTTCTTTGTGGCAGAAGTTTTTACTGGTTCTCCAGGAAAGTATGTTGCTCTTGCGGAAACTATTAGGGGATTTCAACTAATCCTTTCCGGAGAATTAGACGGCCTACCTGAACAGGCTTTTTATTTGGTGGGTAACATCGATGAAGCTAGCACGAAAGCTATAACCTTAGAAGAGGAGAACAAATCGAAGAAATGAAATTAAATCTTTATGTACTGACTCCTAAGCGAATTATTTGGGATTGTGAAGTGAAAGAAATCATTTTATCCACTAATAGTGGCCAAATTGGCGTATTACCAAACCACGCCCCCATTAACACAGCAGTAGATATGGGTCCTTTGAGAATACGCCTCCTCAACGACCAATGGTTAACAGCGATTCTGTGGAGCGGTTTTGCGAGAATAGTTAATAATGAGATCATCATTTTAGGAAATGATGCGGAACTGGGTAGTGATATTGATCCGGAAGAAGCTCAAAAGGCACTTGAAATAGCCGAAGCTAACTTGAGTAAAGCTGAGGGTACGAAAGATTTGGTTGAAGCGAAGCTCGCTCTCAGACGAGCTAGGATACGAATCGAGGCTGTCAATTGGATTCCCCCATCCAATTGAAGACAATCCAGTGGTTTATAGTTGATACAAAGAAAAAGGGAAGAGGGGTAGAAAAAGTTATTAGATAGCGAAGCGAAGTAAGTCCAATGCTATCTAGTAATTTTTCTACCTACTTACCTACTATTGGATTTGAACCAATGACTCCCGCCGTATGAAAGCAATACTCTAACCACTGAGTTAAGTAGGCAATTTATCACCACAAAGGAAGACCCATTACTTCGATCGATTATATATTGAATCCCTTTTCTAAGCAATACCGCTCTGTTATTGGTCTGTTATATACTAAATACTAAACTAAATACTAAACAGATACAGATCAAAGGGGTATCCTCTGGCATTAGAAAATATTCATCTTGACAAGAAATTATCTATATGTTAAGATATCTCTGATAAGGGCTATAGCTCAGTTCGGTAGAGCAACTCGTTTACACGTGCGCCAATGCTTTTCAAAGGAGCTTATTATGCAATGAACATAATCGATCTTATTGCAAAATCAATGTCTTACTTCATAGATTCGAGAGAATAGGAGAACAGTAGCCTGACAAACAGTCGGTTCAGTCCGATTCAGGTGCCAATTCAGGTGCCTAATCAAATAGAACCCTTATGGATTTGCTAGTTGATAAGGTAAATATCCAGCCCACTAAATGCTAGGCGTAATGAGGATAAGGGCCTCCAAAAAACTTCTTTTCGTTCTATGAACTTTAAGGTGTATGAAGTCTCATAGTTAACTCTTGCAGTGGAACGATAGAGACTCCATTTCACTTAGGTTGATTTAATTTAGACCGGAGGCAGACCTAAGTCAAGGTAATCCTCCTTTGAAACACTTTGGTATTGCTCCTAGATAGATCATAATACAAAAAATCAATCAGAGCACAGGGAGCCATCTCATTATCTTTCCGTAAAGAAAAACTATGGTGGACTAACTGATCTTTAAATCAGTTTATGAAAGAGCCCAATGCAAAAAAATGCATGTTGGGTCTTTGAAACAGTTCAAATCATTTCGATAATAATCCGTTTGATCTGTTTTACCGAGAAGGTCTACGGTTCGAATCCGTATAGCCCTAATATGCCCTTTTTTAGATTTTAGGATCTCTATCCTATGTTTTCTTTAGTTTAGTATAGTTTTCATTTTCTCATTAGTATTTGTTTATAGACTGGATAGGCGCCTGCGACATAGAATAGAGATAAAAGCATTACCAAAGGCTCATTCATCGAAAATCAAAATCATACAGACAGGAAAAGAAAAACGAATTTCTATCAAATCAATAGAAGAAAGGATCCTTTCCCTGATTTGAATCCCGTCCTCCTTCAAATAGGATATCTCTAGACTTCCCTATAATAACTGCAATGATTTTATCCATTTTGCGAATTCCTACTTTGTTTTAAGTATATTTATTACTTTGTTTATAGATACATTATGTAAATTGATCAACTTTAAATAGAAAAAATAAAGTAAAGAGTAAATAAGAAAACAGAATATTCTGTCTCATAGTTCTGAAATAGAGTTCTTTATTTTTATTTTATAGTATTACTTCTCATTAATTATACTGCATAGATTAGTCCTACTATCTTAATTAGGTTCTAATTTAGTAGTATTCTCATTTTTATTTAATAGTCTCTTATTATTTTATTATTAAATATTAAATAAAGGATAGAGCTATTCTTTTTTCTAGAGATTCTAGAGAAAGCGAGACAAAGTGAAACGAGAAAGTTTTCTTTATATAAGAATTAGATCTACATACACCATATCTAAATAGAATGGAAATCCAAAAGAAAGGGAGTTGGGATTCCATTGGATGAATCTTTAAAGAAGATGCAGCACAGAGGAAACAAAGGCTAAACTTAAACTAAGCGCTTTTGTTTGAACAAAAAAGATTCTTGTTTCACCGAGGAAAAGAGAGAAGTTCTGGATAAATTGACAATGCTGAATTGAATTGACTAATTTAAGTTCCGCCTATTCCACATTAATGGGAGTACATTATGTTTCTGCTTCACGAATATGATATTTTTTGGACATTTCTAATAATAGCAAGCCTTATTCCTATTTTGGCATTTTCGATTTCAGGACTTTTAGCCCCGGTTAGTGAAGGACCAGAGAAGCTTTCTAGTTATGAATCGGGTATAGAACCCATGGGAGGGGCTTGGGTACAATTCCGAATACGCTATTATATGTTTGCGCTCGTTTTTGTTGTTTTTGATGTGGAAACCGTCTTTCTATACCCTTGGGCAATGAGTTTCGACGTATTGGGTGTATCCGTTTTTATCGAAGCTTTGATTTTCGTGCTTATCTTAGTTGTTGGTTTAGTTTATGCATGGCGAAAAGGAGCCTTGGAATGGTCTTAACTGAATATTTAGACAAAAAAAAAGAAGGAAAAGATTCTATTGAGACAGTTATGAATTTGATTGAGTTTCCCTTACTTGACCAAACAAGTTCCAATTCTGTTATTTCAACTACACCAAATGATCTTTCGAATTGGTCAAGACTCTCCAGTTTATGGCCCCTTCTATACGGTACCAGTTGTTGTTTCATTGAATTTGCTTCATTAATAGGCTCACGATTCGACTTTGATCGTTATGGATTGGTACCAAGATCAAGTCCTAGGCAAGCAGACCTAATTTTAACAGCCGGTACGGTAACAATGAAAATGGCTCCCTCTTTAGTGAGATTATACGAGCAAATGCCTGAACCAAAATACGTCATTGCTATGGGAGCCTGTACTATTACAGGGGGAATGTTCAGTACGGATTCCTATAGTACTGTTCGGGGAGTTGATAAGTTAATTCCTGTGGATGTCTACTTGCCGGGCTGCCCACCTAAACCGGAGGCAGTTATAGATGCCCTAACAAAACTTCGTAAGAAGATATCGCGAGAAATAGTTGAGGATCAAACTCTATCTCAAAATAAAAATAGATGTTTTACTACCAGTCACAAGCTTTATGTTAGGCGCAGTACTCATACAGGAACTTATGAGCAAGAATTGCTCTATCAATCACCATCTACATTAGATATATCTTCTGAAACTTTTTTCAAATCCAAAAGTTCAGTACCTTCCTACAAATTAGTGAATTAGGAGAGGGGCTCTTTTGTGTAGAAAAATAAAAAGCAGGGCAATCTTTCAAACTTGCATCCGAAATGTGAAATATTTATACAAAGAGGGAGAGATGAAGACAATGCAGCAGGGTTGGTTATCTAATTGGCTAGTCAAACATGAGGTGGTTCATAGATCTTTGGGCTTTGATCACCGAGGAATAGAGACTTTACAAATAAAAGCAGGGGATTGGGATTCCATTGCTGTCATTTTATATGTATATGGTTACAATTATTTACGCTCCCAATGTGCTTATGATGTAGCACCCGGTGGATCTTTAGCTAGCGTGTATCATCTTACGAGAATACAATATGGTATAGATAATCCAGAAGAAGTCTGCATAAAAGTCTTTGCCCAAAAGGATAATCCTAGAATTCCGTCTGTCTTCTGGATTTGGAGAAGTGCCGATTTTCAAGAACGCGAATCTTATGATATGGTGGGAATCTCTTATGATAATCATCCGCGCCTTAAACGTATCCTAATGCCTGAAAGTTGGATAGGCTGGCCCTTACGTAAGGATTATATAACCCCCAATTTTTATGAAATACAAGATGCTCATTGAATGATAAGAAATTCATGCTCACTTATACAACACAACTCCAGATTTTATTCAAGTCAAGGAATATTTTTAGGTTCTTTTCCTAGATGAAACGGAATACCTATTTATAATTAATTCCTAATTATACAAAAGCATTCCAGATAGACTGAGCAAAAAAAGGGTTTCATTTGGATTCCCCTATTTTGAAAATCGCATATTAATTTCCTTCATATGAACAGAAAAATAGGATGACTCAAAGAAGTTCTCTACCAGGAACTTTGTACCGCGCACATTACTTAGCACAACTAGGAAAATAAGATAAGATAAAGATAAGCAAGACTAAAAAAATACTTCGTCGGAATAGCGGAATACAAAATTAAGAAACGCAAAAAAATAAAGGGGAATCTCACCCCCTTCTTTATCATAAAGAAAAGATATATTTTAAAACTTCTTTAAAAAGAAAAAGAAGTGCCTCTATATTTATATTATAGATTTATCCACTTAGATGAATAAATATTATTAATGAATATGTATCACAATCCATCTCGAGGTATTTGGATCAATACCTATTCGGTGGATCTTTTTTTTTTTTTTCTCTGCCAGGAACCAGATTTGAACTGGTGACACGAGGATTTTCAGTCCTCTGCTCTACCAACTGAGCTATCCTGACCTTTTCTTGTGCATCATCCTAGTAGAGTATTTGTATCTATGTCAATTAAAAGGACTAAAAATTAATTAAAGTATTTCAAATTTTAAATTTGAAAATGGGGGGGGTAGTCCTATGCATTGTGCATGGTTTACTTAAATAAAACTTAAAAATAGAGTGAATAACCAAGATTTCTTGCCGATACTCTAATAAAAAAGAAATCTATTCAATGAATAGGATAAGATCCATTGAGTTCTCTTCGCATTCCTTTGTGAAAGAGTAGAATGAGAAAGCTAATGAATCTTAAACCCATTGCATTGATAAAAAGAAAAAAAAGTGCATTGATAAAAAGAAAAAAAAAAAGAGGATAAATAATAATAATATAGTATAGTTAGGGAATAAAAGAGGATTTGGGGATAGAGGGACTTGAACCCTCACAACTTATAAAGTCGACGGATTTTCCTTTTACTAGAAATTTCATTGTTGTCAGTATTGACATGTAGAATGGGACTCTCTCTTTGTCCTCGTCCGATTAATCCACTTTTTTAAAGATCTCGAAAACTTTGAATTTTAATTGAAGAATTTGATTATTCAATATTCGATTGGAGTGGATTCACAATAATGAAAAAAAAAAATTATGATATGAGTTTTTTATTTCATAATCATTATCATTTCTAATTTCATTTTTAAAAAAGATAAAGAACCTATATTATAATTAGAATATAATATGAGTTCTGTGATTAATCGTTTGCTATGTCAGTATCTATACGTGTTTATTAAATGTATAAGGTATAAAACCCCTCTTTCTCTAATTTAGAACTAGAAGGAATTCCACTAACAACACAACGTAATTAACTCGATTCGTTAGAACAGCTTCCATTGAGTCTCTGCACCTATCCTTTTCCTTTGTATTCTAGTTCGAGAACCCCTTGTTTTCTCAAAACACGGATTTGGCTCAGGATTGCCCTTTTTTAATTCCAGGGTTTCTCTGAATTTGGAAGTTACCACTTAGCAGGTTTCCATACCAAGGCTCAATACAATCAAGTCCGTAGCGTCTACCGATTTCGCCATATCCCCATTTCCCTCTTCTTTGAGACCAGGATTCCTTGTGTAATTTCATCCATCTCTTAGTTTTTTTTTTGAATCATTGAGTTCATCACTCAACGTAGTCTAGCAGTTCAGTTCGACTCTATTTGAGAGACCTCGCTTGCTTATTGCAATTCAGAATTGAATTGATTCTATCCTTGATGTATTTGCAATTCAATCCGAATCAATATATCCAAAAGTTTTTATCTCCCCCACCTCCCGTCTTACTTTTTTATAGTATTCAAAATTATACTATAACGCTTGATATTTATTCTTTTTTTCTAATCAGAATTAGCAATTTTATTTACTCTGACTCTATGTTCCCCTTAGTGAAATATTAATCCTCAAATTATTAACAAATAATAAAGTCTATAATGATCGAATGAAAATACCAATAAATTCTATAATTTTATTTTTTAATATCCTATAGTTAAGCATATCAAGCTAACTTTATCTTTAAGAAGTTTTAGTATTTTTTTATTTTTATAAGTATAACTTCAAATTTAGAACTAGTTAATAGCTAAGATTAATAACTAATATCTGAGATTTTACGGATTTCCTATACTATACCTATTTCTATTTGTTACACTATTTCCGTTATGTAAGCCCACTTAGCTCAGAGGTTAGAGCATCGCATTTGTAATGCGAGGGTCATCGGTTCAAATCCGATAGTCGGCTTTTTTTTCTCTATCGATGTTCTACGAACAAGAATCTCTTTTTTTCCGAATTAAATGGAGAATCCAGGATCTTTTATGTTTTTTACCTTACAATTTTGCTAGATACAAAACAATAAAATAAATAATATATATACAAAAAAAAAAGATTTTGATGAAATTCCATTTTTTGGGGTACTTTAGTTGATTTTACTCTGTTTATCCTGTAGTTTAATTCAGTTTTAATTTCGATGTATTCTGTAATGTAAATACAATGAAATTAATTGTGTAAAATGAAATTTCAATAAAATAAAAAAAGGAGTCTTCATGTCCCGTTATCGAGGACCTCGTTTAAAAAAAATACGCCGTCTGGGAGCTTTACCAGGACTCACTAGAAAAACACCTAAATCCGGAAGTAATCTTAAAAAAAAATTCAATTCTGGGAAAAAGGAGCAATATCGTATTCGTCTTCAAGAAAAACAGAAATTGCGTTTTCATTATGGTCTGACAGAACGACAATTACTTAGATATGTACATATCGCTGGAAAAGCAAAAAGGTCAACAGGCCAGGTTTTACTACAATTACTTGAAATGCGTTTGGATAATATCCTTTTTCGATTGGGTATGGCTTCAACCATTCCTGGGGCCCGCCAATTAGTCAACCATAGACATATTTTAGTTAATGGTCGTATAGTCAATATACCAAGTTTTCGTTGCAAACCCCGAGATATTATTACTACGAAAGATAACCAAAGATCAAAAGGTCTGGTTCAAAATTATATTGCTTCATCGGACCCGGGGAAATTGCCAAAGCATTTGGCGATTGACACGTTGGAATATAAAGGACTAGTAAATAAAATCCTAGATAGGAAGTGGGTCGGTCTCAAAATAAATGAGTTGTTAGTTGTAGAATATTACTCTCGTCAGACTTGAACTTAACGAAAAAAGGAAAGGTTCATAGAATTTTCTTCCCCTTCCCCTTTCCCCGAACTAAATCGCCCTAAGACCATTACCATTAATTTGTATTTTCCCATCAACTAGCTAAAATTGATTAACCCTAGGATTAGGATCCTTTTTTCTTTTTTCCTCTATGTGTATTTTACATACCACAGTAATTTGCTATAGAGAATTTCTAATTTCTATTAAATCAAAATAAGATAATATAAGATATTATATTATTGCTGGAAAAAATTGTTATTTGATTTGATACATTGTGATCCTTAACGTTGATGAATTAAGAAAAACGGAAAGAGAGGGATTCGAACCCTCGGTAAACAAAAGTCTACATAGCAGTTCCAATGCTACGCCTTGAACCGCTCGGCCATCTCTCCTACATAACTTATTATGGAAAATAAACTGAGTGAATAGCGAGTTTTCTTATTCCTGCAGTACAGGTACAACCGCAACCACTCGGGGGTTCCATAGTTCTATTGGAAAAATTCCTTTTGATCTAAGTGGAAGGATACAGGATTTTTTACTAGAAATTGCGCTCGCTATAAAATAAAAGTTTTAATTTGGGTTTTCCCGCAACTAAAGAAAAAGAAAATGGAAGAATTCTTCTTATTGCATAATAAAATAAAGAAACCTTAGAATTCCGTTTGCATAAGATACGCTACACCATACTATCGAAATCAAAAATAGGGTATGAGACAATTAATAACTTTGAAAACACGAAATAGTTGATAACATAAGTTGTTGTTCAGAAATAGGAAAGTGGAATGAAATCCAGTCTTAGTCAAATATTTCATATCTCTTCGTGTCCAAGCAGAAGGAAAAGGATACAATTTGAGCTGAGCGGAAAATCCATATCTCTCTTATCCATTTAAAGCATATGGATTTAGAGTAGAGCATATGGATCAATCTATTTATAATTATAAGAATCGAATGTGTTTGTTTTTATGTTATTTTGTGAAGGAATGAAAACAATTCTATATAGAATGGGTTGGGAATTATGCCTAGATCCCGTGGAAATGGAAATTTCATTGATAAGACCTCCTCAATTGTAGCCAATATTTTATTGCGAATAATTCCGACAACCTCAGGAGAAAAAAAGGCATTTACTTATTATAGAGATGGTGCGATTTGACTCTTTTTTTTGCTTTTTTTTAGCCCTACCTATACCTCAGTCTTACGAAAAAGAGAGGGGGGTTGGCATAGAGAGAACCAAATTTGTAAAGCAAACAAACCCACGCTTCGGGAAGGTGAGGCGAACTAACAATTCCTTCCGTCGTGTATCCTCGATTGATGCGGCTTCAGATACTTCAATTGTAGATTTGAGTATTGAGCGAAAGGTTACACCTACAGGATATGGTATGGTATGGATTACAGGCCAATCCTACTCTATTAGTATCCGTAGGCAGCATAGGGGAGAAAAGCACTACACCTAGAAATAGGAATCAACAAGAGAAAAACTTTGTTAGAAATTACCCCTTTCCTGATCGGTATCAGGGCTGGGAAGAATGGTTGGGATAACAAACAACCATCAGGTTTGTACTTTGGATACCCCTATAACCATCAAAGATCGTTGAAGTAGCTAATTCCTCTAAATAGGAGGCGTTGAGAACAAAGAAATTATTGGAGCTATCGTTTTCCTCTAGCATTAATAGAATTCATTGGTGTTAAGAAAAACCTCTTGTGGGAAGGTTGGCTAGAGATTTCTTGGAAAAATACCAGCCCCTTTCGGTTCATAATGAGACGGGACTAATTCTATTTTGATTCTATAGATTATTTCGCTTAGTACTATTATGTACAGAAGGGAGGAGCCGTATGAGATGAAAACCTCATGTACGGTTTTGGAACGGAGATTTTTTGAATAGAATGAACGACCGTAACGGATGTTGGCTCAATCCGAAGGAAATTATGCGGAAGCTTTGCAAAATTATTATGAAGCTACGCGACTAGAAATCGATCCCTATGATCGAAGTTATATACTCTATAACATAGGCCTTATACACACAAGCAATGGAGAGCATACAAAGGCTTTGGAATATTATTTCCGGGCACTAGAACGAAACCCCTTCTTACCGCAAGCTTTTAATAATATGGCCGTGATCTGTCATTACGTGCGACTATCTCCACTATAGAAAGAAAAAAAAAAAAGAGAGGATCAAATTTTCTAGTAAATACTAGAAAAAAAGGGCTTTCTACATAGGGATCGTAAAAACAACGATTTTTCCCTATCAGCTGTAGGAAGGAAGGACACTTCACGAGAATCAAAAAACGAAGAAAGTATGGCCTATACTACTACTCTATGGATAAAGTTTCTCAAATTGATAGAGAAAGCACCGTAAAGATCAATTAGTGAGCGACTGGGTCGATACAACTAAAAAAAACTGCTTACTTATCCCATGATATGGGGCAAAATTTAGGAATCCGCTTATGTAATAGAGCCGATCCACTAAGGGATTAAGCAGCGGTGTAGTATCAGATCCCAAAGATAGTAAGTTCTTTTTTCTTTCTTATGGAAAAAAGTCTTTTTCAAGGATTCTATAGAGATTTCATATATGAAACCGGGATAGTTACCTCTCAGAAAATTTGAACGAAGGCTCTATATCTATCTATGCTTCATTCTTCTGAAGGTGGGAAAAAAGATCAAACTGATTATTGATAAAAATTAGGGTTTGAAACTTAGGTAATTAATTTCTTCTGCTTAACCCAAGAACAAATTGGATCGATTTTTGATAAATCGAATTCAGTTAAGATAGGGGAAATTCAGATAGCAATTTCTGAGCCGTATGAGGTAGGAAACTCTCAAGTACGGTTCTAAGGGAAGGAACTTCCTATTCCGACCGAGGAGAACAGGCCATTCTACAGGGTGATTCGGAAATTGCGGAAGCTTGGTTTGATCAAGCTGCTGAATATTGGAAACAAGCTATAGCGCTTACTCCGGGAAATTATATTGAAGCACAGAACTGGTTGAAGATTACGAAGCGCTTTGAATTTGAATAAGACCATGCTCCTTCTTTTTCATAAAATGGGTGGTTTGGTTGTTGATCCATTAATCAAATAAATTAGGTCGTAAGATCGAATCAAGAATTTCATTATATCCATTTCTTATACCTTCTATTTTATATGATATTTCATAAGAATAAACCATAGGGATAGGGTCTAGAATAGAAGTAATAAAGTGAATAAAAAGAGGGGGCAATCTAAATATTGCTAATATATTAGGACCATCTTATTAATAATTCTAATGAGTTATCTTGGAATTTAGAATCAAATAAAAAACCCTATATTATGCTCAAGGAAAGTAGATATAGATAGGAGCTTATGCCCTCAAAAAAAATACACTAGTTTCTTAAATTAAAAATAAAAAAGATTTTTTTCTTACGTCGAGAAATATTTGTTTTTCAAGATAAACAATGTCCGTTAGGCACCTAATCTTTATGTCATAATAGACCCGAACACTTGCCTCGGATTGACTTCAATATATAATTGCTCCAGTGAATAACTAAAAAAAAAATAGAAGGATGGTAGATAGTAAAGAAAAGAACTAATCACAATATCTATCTTTCAAAATCTATCTTTCAAAATCTATCTTTCAAAATATATATCTTTCAAAGATTCACTAAAAAGACAGTTGGCGGGTCTCTTTGTATGTCTTGTCCGGAAAGAGGAGGACTTAATGATTATTCGTTCGCCGGAACCAGAAGTAAAAATTGTTGTGGATAGGGATCCTGTAAAAACATCTTTTGAGGAATGGGCCAGACCCGGCCATTTCTCAAGAACACTAGCTAAGGGCCCTGATACTACCACTTGGATCTGGAACCTACATGCTGATGCTCACGATTTCGATAGTCATACTGGTGATTTGGAGGAGATTTCTCGAAAAGTCTTTAGTGCTCATTTCGGGCAACTTTCCATTATCTTTCTTTGGTTGAGTGGCATGTACTTTCATGGCGCCCGTTTTTCCAATTATGAAGCATGGCTAAGTGATCCTACTCACATTGGACCCAGTGCTCAGGTAGTTTGGCCTATAGTAGGGCAAGAAATATTGAATGGTGATGTAGGCGGGGGTTTCCGAGGAATCCAAATAACCTCTGGTTTTTTTCAGCTTTGGCGAGCATCTGGAATAACTAGTGAATTACAACTCTATTGTACTGCAATTGGTGCATTGATTTTTGCAGCGTTAATGCTTTTTGCTGGTTGGTTCCATTATCACAAAGCCGCTCCCAAATTGGCCTGGTTCCAAGATGTAGAATCCATGTTGAATCACCACTTAGCGGGATTATTAGGACTTGGGTCTCTTTCTTGGGCGGGGCACCAAATTCATGTATCTTTACCAATTAACCAATTTCTTGACGCTGGGGTGGATCCTAAAGAGATACCACTTCCTCATGAATTTATCTTGAATCGGGACCTTTTGGCTCAACTTTATCCTAGTTTTGCCGAAGGAGCAACCCCTTTTTTCACTTTAAATTGGTCCAAATACGCAGAATTTCTGACTTTTCGCGGAGGACTAGATCCAGTAACCGGTGGTCTCTGGCTGACCGATATTGCGCACCATCATTTAGCTATTGCTATTCTTTTCCTAATCGCAGGTCATATGTATAGGACCAATTGGGGTATTGGCCATGGACTTAAAGATATTTTGGAGGCTCACAAGGGCCCATTTACAGGACAAGGCCATAAGGGTCTTTATGAAATCTTAACAACGTCATGGCATGCTCAATTATCTCTTAACCTAGCTATGCTAGGCTCTACAACCATTGTTGTAGCTCATCATATGTATTCTATGCCTCCCTATCCATACCTAGCTACTGACTATGGTACACAACTTTCCTTGTTCACACACCACATGTGGATTGGCGGATTTCTAATAGTCGGTGCTGCTGCACATGCAGCAATTTTTATGGTAAGAGACTATGATCCAACTACTCGATACAACGATCTATTAGATCGCGTCCTTAGACACCGCGATGCAATCATATCCCACCTTAACTGGGTATGTATATTTCTAGGTTTTCACAGTTTTGGCTTGTACATTCATAATGATACCATGAGTGCTTTAGGCCGTCCACAAGATATGTTTTCGGATACTGCCATACAATTACAACCTATCTTTGCTCAATGGGTACAAAATATCCATGCTACTGCGCCTGGCGTAACAGCTCCTGGTGCAACAACAAGTACTAGCTTAACGTGGGGAGGCGGCGAGTTAGTAGCAGTAGGTGGCAAAGTGGCTTTGTTACCTATTCCATTAGGAACCGCAGATTTTTTAGTCCATCACATTCATGCATTTACCATACATGTGACTGTATTAATACTTTTGAAAGGTGTTTTATTTGCTCGGAGTTCCCGTTTGATACCCGATAAAGCAAATCTAGGTTTTCGCTTTCCTTGCGATGGGCCTGGCCGAGGGGGAACATGTCAAGTATCCGCCTGGGATCATGTTTTCTTAGGTTTATTCTGGATGTACAATGCAATTTCGGTAGTCATTTTCCATTTCAGTTGGAAAATGCAGTCGGATGTTTGGGGTACTATAAGTGATCAAGGGGTGGTAACTCATATTACAGGGGGAAACTTTGCACAGAGTTCCATTACGATTAATGGGTGGCTTCGAGATTTCTTGTGGGCACAGGCATCGCAAGTCATTCAGTCTTATGGTTCTTCATTATCTGCATATGGTCTTTTTTTCTTAGGTGCTCATTTTGTCTGGGCCTTCAGTTTAATGTTTTTATTCAGCGGCCGTGGTTATTGGCAAGAACTCATTGAATCTATCGTTTGGGCTCATAACAAATTAAAAGTTGCTCCTGCTACTCAGCCTAGAGCCTTGAGCATTATACAAGGACGCGCTGTAGGAGTAACCCATTACCTTCTGGGTGGAATTGCCACGACATGGGCATTCTTCTTAGCGAGAATTATTGCAGTAGGATAGTGGCTAGGAGGATTTGAAAGGCATTATGGAATTAAGATTTCCCAGGTTTAGCCAAGGCTTAGCTCAGGACCCCACTACTCGTCGTATTTGGTTTGGTATTGCTACCGCACATGATTTCGAAAGTCATGATGATATTACTGAAGAACGTCTTTATCAGAACATTTTTGCTTCTCACTTTGGGCAATTAGCAATAATCTTTCTATGGACGTCCGGAAATCTGTTTCATGTAGCTTGGCAAGGAAATTTTGAATCATGGATACAGGATCCTTTACACGTAAGACCTATTGCTCATGCGATTTGGGATCCTCATTTTGGTCAACCCGCTGTGGAAGCCTTTACTCGAGGAGGTGCTGCTGGTCCAGTGAATATTGCTTATTCTGGAGTTTATCAGTGGTGGTATACAATAGGATTACGCACCAATGAGGATCTTTATACTGGAGCTCTTTTTCTATTATTTCTTTCTACGCTGTCCTTAATAGCGGGTTGGTTACATCTACAACCCAAATGGAAACCAAGCCTTTCGTGGTTCAAAAACGCGGAATCTCGTCTCAATCATCATTTGTCAGGACTTTTCGGGGTAAGTTCTTTGGCTTGGACAGGACATTTAGTTCATGTTGCTATTCCCGCATCCAGGGGGGAGTACGTTCGATGGAATAATTTCTTAGATGTATTACCCTATCCCCAGGGGTTGGGACCCCTTTTGACGGGTCAATGGAATCTTTATGCCCAAAACCCTGATTCGAGTAATCATTTATTTGGTACCGCTCAAGGAGCGGGAACTGCCATTCTAACTCTTCTTGGGGGATTCCATCCACAAACACAAAGTTTGTGGCTGACCGATATGGCTCACCATCATTTAGCTATTGCATTTATTTTTCTCATTGCCGGTCACATGTATCGAACTAACTTCGGAATTGGGCACAGTATTAAAGATCTTTTAGAAGCGCATACTCCTCCGGGGGGTCGATTAGGGCGTGGGCATAAGGGCCTTTATGACACAATCAACAATTCGATTCATTTTCAGTTAGGTCTTGCTCTAGCTTCTTTAGGGGTTATTACTTCCTTAGTAGCTCAACATATGTACTCTTTACCTCCTTATGCATTCATAGCACAAGACTTTACTACTCAAGCTGCTTTATATACTCATCACCAATATATTGCAGGGTTCATCATGACAGGGGCTTTTGCTCATGGAGCTATTTTTTTCATTAGGGATTACAATCCGGAACAGAATGAGGATAATGTATTGGCAAGAATGTTAGACCATAAAGAAGCTATCATATCTCATTTAAGTTGGGCTAGCCTCTTTCTAGGATTCCATACCTTGGGCCTTTATGTTCATAACGACGTCATGCTTGCTTTTGGTACTCCAGAAAAGCAAATCTTGATCGAACCTATATTTGCCCAATGGATACAATCTGCTCATGGCAAGACGACATATGGGTTCGATATACTCTTATCTTCAACGAATGGCCCCGCTTTCAATGCGGGTCGAAGCCTATGGTTGCCCGGATGGTTGAATGCTGTTAATGAGAATAGTAATTCGCTTTTCTTAACAATAGGACCTGGGGATTTCTTGGTTCATCATGCTATTGCTCTAGGTTTGCATACAACTACATTGATTTTAGTAAAGGGCGCTTTAGATGCACGCGGTTCCAAATTAATGCCAGATAAAAAGGATTTTGGATATAGTTTTCCTTGTGACGGCCCAGGGCGCGGCGGTACTTGTGATATTTCTGCTTGGGACGCATTTTATTTGGCAGTTTTCTGGATGTTAAATACCATTGGGTGGGTTACTTTTTATTGGCATTGGAAACATATCACATTATGGCAGGGCAACGTTTCACAATTTAATGAATCCTCCACTTATTTGATGGGATGGTTAAGAGATTACCTATGGTTAAACTCTTCACAACTTATCAATGGATATAATCCTTTTGGGATGAATAGTTTATCGGTATGGGCGTGGATGTTCTTATTTGGACATCTTGTTTGGGCTACTGGATTTATGTTCTTAATTTCCTGGCGGGGGTATTGGCAGGAATTAATTGAGACTTTAGCATGGGCTCATGAACGCACACCTTTAGCTAATTTAATTCGCTGGAGAGATAAGCCCGTGGCTCTTTCCATTGTGCAAGCAAGATTGGTTGGATTAGCTCACTTTTCCGTGGGTTATATATTCACTTATGCAGCTTTCTTGATTGCCTCAACATCAGGCAAGTTTGGTTAATTTAGTTTGTTTTTTTGTACTGTATCAGCACCTAGTTCATTACTCTTGATAGAGAGGGAGGATCTGCCTTTTTAGATTTCTTTTTCTATTTATTTTTCCATCTAGGATTAGAACCGTATACTTGGTAATAATAGCAACGACACATTATGGCAAAAAAAAGTTTGATTCAGAGGGAGAAGAAGCGGCAGAAATTAGAACAGAAATATCATTTGATTCGTCAATCTTTAAAAAAAAAGATAAGAAGCAAAGTTTCTCCCTTGAGTTTGAGTGAAAAAACGAAAATGCGAGAAAAATTGCAATCCCTACCGCGTAATAGTGCACCTACACGCCTTCATCGACGTTGTTTTTTGACCGGAAGACCTAGAGCTAACTATCGACATTTTGGGCTATCCGGACACGTACTTCGAGAAATGGTTTATGAATGTTTGTTACCGGGTGCAACAAGATCCAGTTGGTAAGGATAAAATACCCTTTCGTATTTGTATGGATTTCTGGAATTGATAATCATAGAGGAGCCCTCTTTACCATTCTGTATAAATGGACTATTCTATTTGTATAGATATTGGTAGAGGGGCGTATCCAACCCTCTTTTATCCACTAGTTACCCCTCTTTAGTTTAAGAGTATAGAGCAGTTTGGTAGCTCATAAGGCTCATAACCTTGGGGTTGCGGGTTCGATTCCCACTACCGCCTCCATACTCCTTCTTTATGATATATGCATGATATAATATATACATCATGCATTTGTATCTGGATTTTTTGATTTCCTAAAAGAGTTTTGGTCTAACAGTTTTTTCTCGGAAGAAGCAAAAAAATAAAAG
>NW_028259461.1:10530160-10559465 GCF_056163025.1 Triticum urartu | reverse complement strand
TTGAATCACCACTTAGCGGGATTATTAGGACTTGGGTCTCTTTCTTGGGCGGGGCACCAAATTCATGTATCTTTACCAATTAACCAATTTCTTGACGCTGGGGTGGATCCTAAAGAGATACCACTTCCTCATGAATTTATCTTGAATCGGGACCTTTTGGCTCAACTTTATCCTAGTTTTGCCGAAGGAGCAACCCCTTTTTTCACTTTAAATTGGTCCAAATACGCAGAATTTCTGACTTTTCGCGGAGGACTAGATCCAGTAACCGGTGGTCTCTGGCTGACCGATATTGCGCACCATCATTTAGCTATTGCTATTCTTTTCCTAATCGCAGGTCATATGTATAGGACCAATTGGGGTATTGGCCATGGACTTAAAGATATTTTGGAGGCTCACAAGGGCCCATTTACAGGACAAGGCCATAAGGGTCTTTATGAAATCTTAACAACGTCATGGCATGCTCAATTATCTCTTAACCTAGCTATGCTAGGCTCTACAACCATTGTTGTAGCTCATCATATGTATTCTATGCCTCCCTATCCATACCTAGCTACTGACTATGGTACACAACTTTCCTTGTTCACACACCACATGTGGATTGGCGGATTTCTAATAGTCGGTGCTGCTGCACATGCAGCAATTTTTATGGTAAGAGACTATGATCCAACTACTCGATACAACGATCTATTAGATCGCGTCCTTAGACACCGCGATGCAATCATATCCCACCTTAACTGGGTATGTATATTTCTAGGTTTTCACAGTTTTGGCTTGTACATTCATAATGATACCATGAGTGCTTTAGGCCGTCCACAAGATATGTTTTCGGATACTGCCATACAATTACAACCTATCTTTGCTCAATGGGTACAAAATATCCATGCTACTGCGCCTGGCGTAACAGCTCCTGGTGCAACAACAAGTACTAGCTTAACGTGGGGAGGCGGCGAGTTAGTAGCAGTAGGTGGCAAAGTGGCTTTGTTACCTATTCCATTAGGAACCGCAGATTTTTTAGTCCATCACATTCATGCATTTACCATACATGTGACTGTATTAATACTTTTGAAAGGTGTTTTATTTGCTCGGAGTTCCCGTTTGATACCCGATAAAGCAAATCTAGGTTTTCGCTTTCCTTGCGATGGGCCTGGCCGAGGGGGAACATGTCAAGTATCCGCCTGGGATCATGTTTTCTTAGGTTTATTCTGGATGTACAATGCAATTTCGGTAGTCATTTTCCATTTCAGTTGGAAAATGCAGTCGGATGTTTGGGGTACTATAAGTGATCAAGGGGTGGTAACTCATATTACAGGGGGAAACTTTGCACAGAGTTCCATTACGATTAATGGGTGGCTTCGAGATTTCTTGTGGGCACAGGCATCGCAAGTCATTCAGTCTTATGGTTCTTCATTATCTGCATATGGTCTTTTTTTCTTAGGTGCTCATTTTGTCTGGGCCTTCAGTTTAATGTTTTTATTCAGCGGCCGTGGTTATTGGCAAGAACTCATTGAATCTATCGTTTGGGCTCATAACAAATTAAAAGTTGCTCCTGCTACTCAGCCTAGAGCCTTGAGCATTATACAAGGACGCGCTGTAGGAGTAACCCATTACCTTCTGGGTGGAATTGCCACGACATGGGCATTCTTCTTAGCGAGAATTATTGCAGTAGGATAGTGGCTAGGAGGATTTGAAAGGCATTATGGAATTAAGATTTCCCAGGTTTAGCCAAGGCTTAGCTCAGGACCCCACTACTCGTCGTATTTGGTTTGGTATTGCTACCGCACATGATTTCGAAAGTCATGATGATATTACTGAAGAACGTCTTTATCAGAACATTTTTGCTTCTCACTTTGGGCAATTAGCAATAATCTTTCTATGGACGTCCGGAAATCTGTTTCATGTAGCTTGGCAAGGAAATTTTGAATCATGGATACAGGATCCTTTACACGTAAGACCTATTGCTCATGCGATTTGGGATCCTCATTTTGGTCAACCCGCTGTGGAAGCCTTTACTCGAGGAGGTGCTGCTGGTCCAGTGAATATTGCTTATTCTGGAGTTTATCAGTGGTGGTATACAATAGGATTACGCACCAATGAGGATCTTTATACTGGAGCTCTTTTTCTATTATTTCTTTCTACGCTGTCCTTAATAGCGGGTTGGTTACATCTACAACCCAAATGGAAACCAAGCCTTTCGTGGTTCAAAAACGCGGAATCTCGTCTCAATCATCATTTGTCAGGACTTTTCGGGGTAAGTTCTTTGGCTTGGACAGGACATTTAGTTCATGTTGCTATTCCCGCATCCAGGGGGGAGTACGTTCGATGGAATAATTTCTTAGATGTATTACCCTATCCCCAGGGGTTGGGACCCCTTTTGACGGGTCAATGGAATCTTTATGCCCAAAACCCTGATTCGAGTAATCATTTATTTGGTACCGCTCAAGGAGCGGGAACTGCCATTCTAACTCTTCTTGGGGGATTCCATCCACAAACACAAAGTTTGTGGCTGACCGATATGGCTCACCATCATTTAGCTATTGCATTTATTTTTCTCATTGCCGGTCACATGTATCGAACTAACTTCGGAATTGGGCACAGTATTAAAGATCTTTTAGAAGCGCATACTCCTCCGGGGGGTCGATTAGGGCGTGGGCATAAGGGCCTTTATGACACAATCAACAATTCGATTCATTTTCAGTTAGGTCTTGCTCTAGCTTCTTTAGGGGTTATTACTTCCTTAGTAGCTCAACATATGTACTCTTTACCTCCTTATGCATTCATAGCACAAGACTTTACTACTCAAGCTGCTTTATATACTCATCACCAATATATTGCAGGGTTCATCATGACAGGGGCTTTTGCTCATGGAGCTATTTTTTTCATTAGGGATTACAATCCGGAACAGAATGAGGATAATGTATTGGCAAGAATGTTAGACCATAAAGAAGCTATCATATCTCATTTAAGTTGGGCTAGCCTCTTTCTAGGATTCCATACCTTGGGCCTTTATGTTCATAACGACGTCATGCTTGCTTTTGGTACTCCAGAAAAGCAAATCTTGATCGAACCTATATTTGCCCAATGGATACAATCTGCTCATGGCAAGACGACATATGGGTTCGATATACTCTTATCTTCAACGAATGGCCCCGCTTTCAATGCGGGTCGAAGCCTATGGTTGCCCGGATGGTTGAATGCTGTTAATGAGAATAGTAATTCGCTTTTCTTAACAATAGGACCTGGGGATTTCTTGGTTCATCATGCTATTGCTCTAGGTTTGCATACAACTACATTGATTTTAGTAAAGGGCGCTTTAGATGCACGCGGTTCCAAATTAATGCCAGATAAAAAGGATTTTGGATATAGTTTTCCTTGTGACGGCCCAGGGCGCGGCGGTACTTGTGATATTTCTGCTTGGGACGCATTTTATTTGGCAGTTTTCTGGATGTTAAATACCATTGGGTGGGTTACTTTTTATTGGCATTGGAAACATATCACATTATGGCAGGGCAACGTTTCACAATTTAATGAATCCTCCACTTATTTGATGGGATGGTTAAGAGATTACCTATGGTTAAACTCTTCACAACTTATCAATGGATATAATCCTTTTGGGATGAATAGTTTATCGGTATGGGCGTGGATGTTCTTATTTGGACATCTTGTTTGGGCTACTGGATTTATGTTCTTAATTTCCTGGCGGGGGTATTGGCAGGAATTAATTGAGACTTTAGCATGGGCTCATGAACGCACACCTTTAGCTAATTTAATTCGCTGGAGAGATAAGCCCGTGGCTCTTTCCATTGTGCAAGCAAGATTGGTTGGATTAGCTCACTTTTCCGTGGGTTATATATTCACTTATGCAGCTTTCTTGATTGCCTCAACATCAGGCAAGTTTGGTTAATTTAGTTTGTTTTTTTGTACTGTATCAGCACCTAGTTCATTACTCTTGATAGAGAGGGAGGATCTGCCTTTTTAGATTTCTTTTTCTATTTATTTTTCCATCTAGGATTAGAACCGTATACTTGGTAATAATAGCAACGACACATTATGGCAAAAAAAAGTTTGATTCAGAGGGAGAAGAAGCGGCAGAAATTAGAACAGAAATATCATTTGATTCGTCAATCTTTAAAAAAAAAGATAAGAAGCAAAGTTTCTCCCTTGAGTTTGAGTGAAAAAACGAAAATGCGAGAAAAATTGCAATCCCTACCGCGTAATAGTGCACCTACACGCCTTCATCGACGTTGTTTTTTGACCGGAAGACCTAGAGCTAACTATCGACATTTTGGGCTATCCGGACACGTACTTCGAGAAATGGTTTATGAATGTTTGTTACCGGGTGCAACAAGATCCAGTTGGTAAGGATAAAATACCCTTTCGTATTTGTATGGATTTCTGGAATTGATAATCATAGAGGAGCCCTCTTTACCATTCTGTATAAATGGACTATTCTATTTGTATAGATATTGGTAGAGGGGCGTATCCAACCCTCTTTTATCCACTAGTTACCCCTCTTTAGTTTAAGAGTATAGAGCAGTTTGGTAGCTCATAAGGCTCATAACCTTGGGGTTGCGGGTTCGATTCCCACTACCGCCTCCATACTCCTTCTTTATGATATATGCATGATATAATATATACATCATGCATTTGTATCTGGATTTTTTGATTTCCTAAAAGAGTTTTGGTCTAACAGTTTTTTCTCGGAAGAAGCAAAAAAATAAAAGAAAGAATAAAATATGAAAGAAAAGCGTCCATTGTCTAATGGATAGGACAGAGGTCTTCTAAACCTTTGGTATAGGTTCAAATCCTATTGGACGCAATCTTATTTCTATCTATTCTTTAAATAACTATACTAAACTAAAAACAAAGAAAACTTTTTTGCATGATTCAAATGAAAAAGCTTTCTCAACGATTCCTATTCTACTAACAAGAGTAGACATGCAAAATTTATTTGTTACTGAAGAGAAAACCGTTCCAGCTGTTCCTGAATAGCTTCCTTCAAAAGGATTTCCGCTTGCTCGGTGAATGTCTTGCTAGAAGATATAATTTCTTGGAATTGAGGTTTAGTATCTTTTAGATGTTTACGTAACTCATCCAGAAATTTATTTACCTGTTCAATTTCTAACGAATCAAGATATCCTCTTGTTCCGGTATAAATAGTAGCTATCTGCTCTTCCACTGGGAGAGGATTTGCCTGGGATTGTTTAAGCAATTCCCTTAATCGTCGACCCCTTGCCAATTGATTCTGACTTGTTTTATCGAGAGCAGAGGCGAATTGTGCAAAGGCTTGTAACTCTGCGAATTGCGCTAGTTCCAATTTTGATTTGCCAGCTACTTGTTTCATGGCTTTAATTTGAGCCGCGGATCCTACTCTGGAAACAGAAATACCCACATTAATAGCGGGTCGAATTCCGGCATTGAATAGATCCGCAGATAAGAATATTTGTCCATCTGTAATGGAGATTACATTAGTAGGAATATAGGCGGAAACGTCTCCAGATTGAGTCTCAACTATTGGTAAAGCGGTCATACTTCCTTCGCCTAAAAGAGAATTTAATTTAGCGGCTCTTTCTAAAAGGCGTGAATGCAAATAAAAAACATCCCCTGGATAAGCCTCACGTCCGGGAGGTCTTCTTAATAGAAGGGACATTTGGCGATAAGCTTGTGCCTGTTTGGAGAGATCATCATAAATTATTAAAGTATGCCGTTCGCGGTACATAAAATACTCAGCCAGGGCTGCTCCCGTATAAGGAGCGAGGTATTGTAATGTAGCAGGTGAATCCGCCATTTCAGCTACTACAATAGTGTATTCCATGGCCCCCTCCTCATGGAAAGTAGTTACTACTTGAGCTACGGAGGATGCTCTTTGACCGATAGCTACATAAACACATATTACACCTTGCCCTTTTTGATTGAGAATTGTATCTGTGGCTACTGCTGTTTTGCCAGTCTGTCTGTCCCCAATAATTAACTCTCGCTGACCGCGCCCTATAGGGATCATCGAATCGATAGCAATAAGCCCTGTTTGAAGAGGTTCGTATACGGAACGCCTGGAAATTATACTTGGAGCAGGAGATTCAATTAAGCGAGATTCGGAAGCTATAATTTCGCCTTTCCCATCAATAGGTTTAGCCAGAGCATTTACAACACGACCCAAGTAAGCCTCACTCACGGGTATCTGAGCAATTCTTCCTGTTGCTTTTACAAAACTTCCCTCTTGTATCATCAACCCATCGCCCATTAATACAATCCCAACATTTTTGGATTCCAAATTCAGAGCAATACCCCTAGTACCTTCTGCAAATTCGACTAATTCACCTGACATTATTTCACCAAGACCTATAATACGAGCAATCCCATCCCCCACTTGAACTACGCGACCTATATTCTCAATCCCTACTTTCCTATTATATTGTTCAATACGTTCGCGGAGAATTTTATGAATTTCGTCGACTCGAAGGGTTGCCATTAGTGTTTCTTGACTCTTTTTTCGGAAGCAAGGGGAAAAATAATGCCTAAATTCTAAACGAAAGTAGAAGTTCAAGGCCTAATTAATTTAATTATTTCTTCCATTCCAGGGACCCGAGAATGCCAATATTAGCACGAATCGTACGGAAATGTAACTCGGTATTCAAACAACTATTCAGAGTTCCTAGAGCTCCTTGTACGGCCTGTTGGAAAACCCGCTGTCGGACCTGATTCATTGCCCTTTGTTTTTCAAAATAAAGGGTTTCGTTTTTAGACTTTTCCAATTGTTCCAAACTAATAGAAGTAGCATTAATCAAATTTGCTTTTTCTCGTTCTATCTCAGAGTATCCATTCATTCGATACTCATCCGCTTCTAGTTCGACTTTCTGTAATCGAATCCGAGCTTTTTCGAGTTGCTCAATGGTCCCTCTACGCAATTCTTCTGAATTTCGAATAGTACTCAAGATCCTCTGTTTTCGATTATCTAATAAATCTTTTAATGAAAGTAGATTATTTTGTAAGTTTACAACTTTTATGATCTCTTCCCGAACCAAACATGAATCTTTCGATTCATTTGGCTCTCACGCTCCTTTTTTTTTTTCTATAGCTATTTCCATATCTTTTTTTTAAGTAATGAGCCTATCCTCTATCTTCTTTTTTATGTTTATATTTCAATATACCGAAACCTATATAAGACTAGATAAATATTAAGAGGACTCTTCCGCCTAGATAAAAATATATCATGGTCAGCAAAGTTGTTTCTTTATTTTTATTTGCCCTCTAGTTAATAATTTCAATTTCATTAAGAAAAACTAACTAAATAAATGGAAAATGAAAATTAATAGAATTCTTTTTTATTTTTTTTTTCTTCAAATCCAAAAAATTTCTCTTTTTTATACATAGGTCGTCGATTCGGCATTGGTTAAAAAAGGGCAGGGTGCCCCCTTTTTTTTCTAGTAAATAGTTCAAACCATTTTATCGATATGAGTGTTCTATATCAGATAAATTTTACATTAGCTATTTCCCGTTTAAATTGGTACTAATACTAATATAGTTGTAGAAAGAGTACCTCTTTTTGCCTGGACTTCAAGCAGTTTAGCTTTAACCGTGTTAATGGTCTCACATTCTTGGTTTATAGAGAATCAAAGTTGATTTACCAATGAGTCGCGAAATGCTATGGTTCTTCCATATGATTTCTGAATTTATTCAGAAGTAATTCGTCGAGATCGTGCACCCTTTTCTTATTTATCCGAAAAATACTAAAAAATATTATAAAGTGCAGCCGGATAGATCCAATCTATTCTTGAAATAGACAACTCGCACACACTCCCTTTCCAAAAAAAATCAAAACACCAACCACTACAGTTAGATTTATTAGATTTGTTGCTAAAATATCGGTATTAAGCCCGAAACTGCCAGCGGATGGCCAGTGAGCTAAAAAAACGAAAGAATGGGTTACATTTTTCATATGCTCTCCTCTTATAGATAGGACGAACAAAGAACAAAGTTTTTCGATCACTTACTTCGCTCGCCCTTTTTTGATCGGTTTTTTTAATGCAAATAGATTCAATCTAGTAATTTCTTTTAGATTAAGTCTTACGTCTTGTTTGACCGGTGAAAGACTTCCTTTGTTGAAATGTTCTGTTCCCAAAATTCCTAAAATAAAAGGAAAAAACTTTCCACTTTCCTAAACTAAGGACGGGAAATAAGAAGGTGAGCATATCTTCTAAATTAATAATACTCAACTCAGCCCTTCCTAGAATGGGGTATTATCTGTCCCGATAAATAGATAATTCCAGGAGTAATAAATAGGAGTAAATTAAATAAAGTATTGATATAATTGGAATTGTGGAAGCAAATACCAATTTACTAAAAAAAGAAAAAAGTATCTAATCGAAATCGAAAGAATTTTTTTTTTAAGATTAAACAAAAGGGTTCGCAAATAAAAGCGCTAGTGCCACAACTAGTCCATAAATTGTTAAAGCTTCCATAAAAGCTAGACTAAGCAATAAAGTACCTCGTATTTTACCTTCTGCTTCTGGCTGTCTCGCAATACCTTCTACAGCTTGTCCTGCAGCAGTACCTTGACCAACTCCAGGTCCAATAGAAGCAAGCCCTACGGCCAATCCAGCAGCAATAACAGAAGCAGCAGCAATTAGTGGATTCATGGTGAGTAGTTCCTCGTGTCAAAAAAAAGAAATGGTTAAGGATACAATCAACCAATAAATTCTTACTTCTAAGCTCTATTGGGGAGAAGTAAAGTAACTAAAAAGTACAAATTGAAATCAAATTGAAATGATAATGTGAATTGTCCGAACTACATAGAAGGGAATTCCATATCCATATATCGGATTAGATAATGAATCTAACCTAGGAATATATAATATAATATCCTATATATATACATTTGTTTCTTCTATTTTGTTTGCATATTTTCTCATTTTCTATTGAATCGGATTCTAAAATCATTGCTTAAAGTGGAAACCTGCATAAAAGAGGACTCCACTTATAGACATTAAGGATATTATAGTATAGATCTAGCCTGACTCCACCCTCCTTAATGCATATATACTTTGAAAATTCCATAATATAGTCTATTCTATTCTCTCTCCTACAACTCTAGGCTATATATTCATACGCATTTCTAACTATTTTTTTGCAACCAAGCAGATTATCTGGAACCATGCATGAATTGAGCTAAGCTGCAAAAAAAAAAAATACTATTTCCAAAAAGAGTCAATTCAATGATGACCCTCCATGGATTCACCTATATAGGCTGCGGCTAATGTTGCAAAAATAAGAGCTTGAATACCGCTTGTAAATAATCCAAGAAACATGACCGGTATAGGGATTACTAAGGGGACTAAAGAAACAAGAACAACAACGACTAATTCATCCGCCAATATATTCCCGAAAAGTCGAAAGCTAAGCGATAATGGTTTTGTGAAATCTTCTAGGATGTTAATTGGTAAAAGGATTGGAGTTGGTTTAATATATTTCTCGAAATAGCTCAATCCTTTTTTGCTAAGACCAGCATAAAAATATGCCGCTGACGTGAGTAAAGCTAAAGCAACAGTAGTATTTATATCATTCGTGGGCGCTGCTAATTCCCCATGGGGTAACTCTATAATTTTCCAAGGTAAAAGAGCACCCGACCAATTCGAAACAAAAATAAAAAGGAACATAGTTCCAATAAAGGGAACCCAGGGACCATATTCTTCTCCAATCTGAGTTTTGCTCAAGTCTCGAATAAACTCAAGGACATATTCAAAAAAATTCTGACCGTCGGTCGGGATGGTTTGTGGATTCCGAACAGCTATGACAACTGAACCTAGCAAGATAGTAATTACGACCCAAGAAGTGATGAGTACTTGGGCATGAATTTGGAAACCTCCTATTTGCCAATAGAAGTGTTGGCCTACTTCTACACCCGATATATCGTATAACCCCTTGAGTGTTTTAATGGAACAAGGTATAATATTCATATTGTCCTCTGATAAAAATTGAACTTCAAAAAAGGAATTCTTTTGATTCAACCATCTCTTTCTCAACTCAGCAACTTGAAGTATTAATCTTATATTTAGGATACCAAGAAAGCACATCAGATCATAATATATATCAATACCCTCTAATATATATCAATATTCCCCTTCTTTTTTCTATGCAAAAAAAATTCTATGCAAAAAAAAAGATATAGTAAAGTAAGTGATTCCATAAATTTACGCAGTTGCCCAAGAATTCACTATATATTCTTAATCAACGATTTCTTATATAGAGAGAACGGCCCTCACAAATTGAAAATACTAATTTGTTAAGAATCAATCGAATTGAAGTCATAGTGTCATCGTTGGCTGGAATCGATATATTCGCGAGATCCGGGTCACAATTTGTATCGACTAAAGAAATAGTAGGAATCCCCAAAATGGCACATTCCCGAAGAGCTATATACTCTTTTTGCTGATCAAGGACGATCACAATGTCTGGCAATCTCGTCATATATTTGATCCCGCCGAGATACCTTTGCAAAGTAGATAATTTTCTCTTCAAGATTGCCACATCTCTTTTTGGGAGATGGTGGAATTTTCCCATTTTTTCTTCTGCTCTTAAGTCTCTAAATTGAGAAAGTCTAGTTTTCGTAATCGACCAATTCGTTAACATACCACTGAACCACTTTTTATTAACATAATGACAACGAGCCCTTATTGCAGCTGATGCTACTAAATCTGTTGCTCTTTTTTTGGTACCAACAATTAAGAAACTTTTTCCCTGACTTGCTGCATCAAAAACTAAATCACAAGCTTCTGATAAAAAACGAGCCGTTCTAGCGAGATTTATAATATGAGTACCTTTACGCTTTGCCGAAATGTAAGGGGCCATTTTAGGATTCCATTTCTTAATACCATGACCAAAATGAACTCCTGCTTCTATCATCTCTTTCAAATTAATGTTCCAATATCTTCTTGTCATTTTTTCCACACTTCCTTTTTTTTAATCCTACCATTCCATTACGGAATTTAGTTCTTTTTGAAGATTAAGAAAGATCCGAAATAGCTTGAAATAAATAATAATTGTTCCGAGAGAACCTTGTACTAAGATAAGAGTTGGCCATTGATACATGGTATAAACATAACCACCTTAATGAATTAACTGACTTGTTTTACTTATTAAAATAAAAATCTTAAAAATCTAAAATTTGACCTGTTAGTGTTCTAAGTTCAAAAGTCTAGTAAAGTAAAAAATATTTTTATGGGGGTTCTTATGTCTCATAAAAATTGTTTGTTACGTCAGAATCTGAAGAAACTAATTCTGTATGGAGAAACAAAAAATCTCTCATTTCCGACGCGAATAGATTTTTTTTTTTTATTTCGAAATAAAGGTTCTTGTCTTGTGGGGAACGATGCACAAATTTTTGGAATCCGGTACCAACAGGTATAATCCCCCCCAGAACTACGTTTTCTTTCAAGCCTTTCAACCAATCAATGCGACCTCGTAGGGCAGCTTTTGCTAAAACTCGAGCAGTTTCTTGAAAACTTGCTTCAGATATGAAACTTTGGGTATTCAGGGAAGCCCTTGTTATTCCCAATAAGATTGCCCGATAATAGATCGATTCATCCAAAGCTCGTCCTGCTCGTTCCGCTCGCAATAGTCCGATTAATTCCCCAGGCGAAAAAACATTAGACATTCCATCTTCGGAAACCCGCACTTTTGATGTTACTTGGCGTATAATAATCTCTATATGTCTATTATGGATCTGTACCCCTTGGGATCGATAAACCTTTTGGATTTTATTAACCAAAGAGATACGACTTTGGGCTTTGGTTAGCTCAGCTCCAATCAAGAATCCCCAAGGGACCCCAAGAATTCTTGGTATACGCTCATTCCAATCCTCAATTCTCCTTTCGAGATTCGGGGATAATGAATCAATTGAACGCGCTTCAAAGATTTGTTCCACTTTTGGAAGACCTTGCGTTATGTCACTAGATCTCGATTTTTCATATATAAACGTAACTAACCTATCTCCCTTGTAAAGGATTTCTCCATAATGACCATTAACAGTTGCTCCTGTAGTGGCCAAATAAGGTTTAGCTGCTCTTATAACAAAGGAATTCATATTTACAATGAAAATTTGACCGGATTTTTTTATGTGCGATTTAAATAGACATACATTTTCACAAATAAATTGTCCAAGGTGAATTATTGCCAATGTCTCTTCCCAAGAATCATGATGGACAAAGTGACAATTCAAAAGGAATGGATCCAACATTATGTTACTATCGAAATTAGAAATCCTTTTATTTTCATCTATTAAAGAGTATTTAAGTTCTTGAAGTACTTGGAAGGTTTGTTTTAAATTGTCAACGAACAAATATTTTTTTAACAGGATTTTATTATGCGTTAGTAAATAGTAAGATGAAGAAAAATGCGATATACTAGCTACAATAGCGCCTAAGGGCCCAAAAATTTCTCGAATAGGAATTCTAGGATTCCATTCTTTTATCGCATTGGGATGTTTTGAATTCTTGAATAAACCAATTCGAGAACAGTTGGATGCCGACAAAATCATCAAAGAGTGGTATTCTTTATTTCGATTCAACAAAGTGCCAATAGCTTCTGGATGTTGGCTAAGTGATTCAATCTTCGCCTTGGAATAAAAAGAATTGATATTGGCGCGATCTAACCTATTATGGGGAATCGGTCCTGCACTTGTCCTACCATACCTTTTTCGTGTATACGAAATAGTGGACTTGACTAACTCAATTCTTAGGAAATCGCGAATAAGATCATTTGCTCTTACCTCAACAAGGGAAGCACCAGCCTTTTCTTTTTCTTCTTGTTCCCAATTCACTACTAAGCAAGTTCTAACAAATTGACTATTTGTGTGATAAATTCTTTGAGTTAACTTGCTATTTTCATGAGAAATAAAATTGACAAGTCGAATTTGGAGATTATTTTCTTCTTGCAAGAGATCCTGCGGGAAAAGTGTTGCTAAATTTCTTCCTTCGTCCATTTCATATGCCACTGTAGGGCGAACGGAAACAAAATACTTTTCCTTGCTCTTGAGAATTTTTTTCCGTTGAACATAGACCCAATTTTTCCTTTTTTTTGATTCCTTAGAATCTTTTTTTTGTCTTTCTGGCGGTATCAAACAGCCACCTAATATCTTATCCGCCTCTTCAGGAAAATGAATATCTCCGGAAAATATTTTGAGTTCCGTATGGCTTTTTTTTCTCTTCACTCGGACCAGTCCGCCTAGTCGACTTCTTGTATTTTTTGTGAGTTGTGTATTCACTCCAATAATACTATTGTCAAGTATCTTTAGGGATGAAGATCTCGGCAAGATATGAAGTTCTTGAAGAATGAAAAAAAACCGATCTACTTCTTTTTGGTATTTTAGACTAAATTCTTTTGTTCCTCGATGCTCAATCAAACCCTCTTTTTTTAAGATGGAATCTTCCTCTGGGCTCTCGTATTCGTCCTCTGAATCTTCTTCTGAGTCTTCCTCTAAAGTACCATATTTTTCCTCTGCGCTTTCCCCGGGGCTGCCATATTCGTCTTCTGAGTCTTCCTCTAGAGTTCCATATTCGTCCTCTTGGGTCCTATATTTGCTCTCTGGGCTCCCATATTCCTCTTCTGAGTCTTTCTCTAAAGTCCTATATTCGTTCTCTGGGTTCCCATATTCGTTTTCTGGGCTCCCATATTCGTCTTCTAGGGTTTCATATTCGTATTCGTCTTCTAGGATTCCATATTTAGATTCTTCTAGGGTTTCATATTCATATTCGTCCTCTCGGGTCCTGTATTCGTCTTCTAGGGTCTCATATTCCTCTTCTGAGTCTTCCGCTCGAGTCCTATATTCTTCTTCTAGGGTCCTATATCTAAATTTAACAATTCCTGAACCCTTTTTATCTTTTCTGTATCGGGGATCGTCAAAATAAGCAAAAATAGTATTTCTACGTAAAACACCCATAAGGGGGATTTCAATCGAAATCCCAAAACAGGATATTAGTTCTTTCTCTTGTTCTTGATGATATTGTAATGGAATGACGAACCTATTTCTTCGCTTTTTCGCCAACAAATCTGAATTATCTTGAAAAATAGAAGGATAGATAAAATTCCAATGGCCATTGGACATGATTCGATCCGACGTTGAATAATCAAGAATTTCCCTATCTTTTTTACCATAAGTATTCATTTGATCTTGATCCTTGTGGAGTGAAAAAGACGCTATACTGGATCTGCACATACTTACTGACAATATCCATAAATGGCTTGTTTTTGGTAATCGGCGAAGATTACCATATTGATATTCGGGCGCATGGTAAACATCAGTACTCCAGTGCATTTCGCCGTCTGATTCAGAATAAATATGCTTTTGTACCCTTTCTTTAAAATGTAAAGTGGACGTTCCGGCACGAATCTCCGCAATTACTTGTTCGGATTTTACATATTGATCATTTTGCACTAGAATCAAGCTTTTTGAGGGAATATTCACACTATATAGAATATCTTGACTCTGAATAGTTACATGCAAGTCTATATAACATAGAAAAGCAGGCTGCCCATGACGGGTACGTGTGGGGTGAACCAAATTCTCATTGAATTTTATTTTTCCATTCGAAGGGGATCGTACAAGGTCGGCAGTACCCCCTGTGAATACTCCGCCAGTATGAAAAGTTCTTAATGTTAGTTGAGTCCCTGGCTCCCCAATTGATTGACCTGCAATAATACCTACGGCTTCTCCCAATTCGACCAGATCACTATGAGTAGGACTCCGGCCATAGCATAATTGACAGATCCAAGAAGTGCTTCGGCAAGTAAAGGGGGTTCTAATATATATTGGTTGTGCTCGAAATGGTTGTGCTCGAAAGGCAGTTATGAATCGATTGACTAATCCAATTCCAATATCTTGATTTCGCGCGGCAATGCATCGTGAACCGATATATATATCGTCTGCTAATACACGACCAATTAGTGTTTGGACAAAAAGTTTTTCCGTCATCCCATTTTGAGGACTTACAGAAATACCTCGGATAGTACCACAATCTCTTCTACGCACAATAATATGTTGAACTACTTCAACAAGTCTACGTGTAAGATATCCAGCATCTGCTGTTCGCACAGCAGTATCTACAACCCCTTTGCGGGCTCCATAGCAGGAAATTATATATTCTGTCAAAGAAAGTCCCTCGCGTAAATTGCTTTGAATAGGTAAATCAATCATTTGTCCTTGAGGGTCCGACATTAATCCTCTCATACCTACTAATTGGTGTACTTGAGATGCATTTCCTCTGGCTCCTGAAAAAGACATTAGATAGACTGGATTAGAAGGATCCGTTATCCGAAAATTTGAATTCATTTCTTGTTTCAAATATTCACTTGTCGCATACCATATCTCAACAGATTGGCGTAATTTTTCTACCGCGTGTACAGCCCCATAATAATAGTGTTTCTCCAAAAGAAAACTCTGTTGTTCCGCGTCTTGGACTAACCATCCCTTAGAGGGTATTGTTAAAAGATCCTCGATTCCTAACGAAATCGATGTAGTAGTGGCTTGATGGAAGCCCAGAGTCTTTAGTTGATCCAGTATATGGGATGTATATCCCATTCCAAAATGATCTATTAATCTGCTAATAAGTCGTTTCATACCAGTTCCGTCTATCTCTTTATTATGAAAGACCAGATTGGCCCGTTCCGCCATACATAAGTACCCCCTTTTCGGCTGAGTAGGATTCGACAATTGCTGAGTAGGATTCGACAATGGGCCTGAGTCAGTGATTCGAAAATTTAATTAACTTAATTGCCTCAATCTCAATCTGGATTCGCGTGGCAAATAATGATGATACTAGGGAAATCGGAATGCCCCCCGAAAGGGGAGGGGCATCGCCGAATCTAACTTTCTTGTTTAGGTAGTGTATGAATAGGCCTGACTAAATCCTTGTATGGCTTCCTCTATTTCTCTATAAAAAGAAATATGACCAAGAGTGGTTCGAATGTATATCGAACGAATTTCTTTTTTTCTATTTCCCATTATTAGATAGTGGGCATAAATCTCATGATAAGTCCCCAAAGATTCATATTGAACTTCAATCGGAACTTCTCTTGACCCAATGACGCGTTGATCCAGGTTCCATCGTAGCCACAAGGGACTATCTAAACTGATTAGTTTTTGTCTATAAGCTCCCAGTGCATCATAAGAACTAGAAAAATGGGGTTCTTTATCTTTCCTATATTTAAAATTATTATTATTATTGTAATTTACTTTTAGATTTGGGTAGTTTCTGCAACTATTATATCTATTTGCACAAATACCTCGACGCTTTCCAATCGTTAATACATAAAGCCCGATAAGCATGTCTTGGGTTGGTACGCAAATAGGATCCCCAATAGCGGGAGATAAGAGATTCATATGAGAAAACATAAGTAAACGGGCTTCTGCCTGAGCTTCCAAGGATAAAGGTAGATGAACAGCCATTTGATCTCCATCAAAGTCCGCATTGAAACCCTTACACACTAATGGGTGTAAAGAAATAGTACGCCCCTCTACTAAAGTGGGTTGAAAGGCCTGTATGCCTAATCTATGCAGGGTAGGTGCTCTATTTAACAGTACAGGATGTCCCCGCATAACTTCTTGAAGTATTTCCCATACAATGGGTTCTTTTTCCCAAATTTTCCTTTTAGCAATCCTTACATTAGAAGTGGCGCGTTTCGTGATTAAATCGCGAATTACAAATAGCTGAAAAAGCTTTATTGCTATCTCTAGAGGTAATCCACATTGATGTAATGAAAGCGAAGGACCCACAACAATGACAGAACGCCCCGAGTAATCGACCCGTTTCCCAAGCAGAGTCTCGCGAAACCTTCCCTCTTTACCTTCAATTACATCTGAAAGTGATTTGTATACTTTATTGTGACCATCCCTCGTCGGTTGCCCGCGGGACCCACTATCAAGAAGTGTATCCACGGCTTCTTGTACCAATTTTTCCTGGCACATTACTAAATCTGCTGGCGCTAATTCACTTCTTTTTAATAGATAGGCAAGATTGTTGTTCCGACGGATAACTCTCTTATAAAGTTCATTAATGTCTGAAGTCACTACTTTATCTCCAGACCTATAAACAATAGGTCTCAATTCGGGAGGAAGAACCGGTAATAAGCACAAAACCATCCATTCTGGTTCTACATTTGTTTGAATAAAATGTTTCGCCAATTGCATGCGTCTAATCAAAAAAACTTTTCTTATTCGTCTTTTTCTATCTTCCCACTCATCTCCACTATACCCCTCGTCTTCTAATTCCTTCCATTCGACCAAAGAATTCTCTATAATAATTCGCAAATCCAAATCTGCTAATTGTTCTCTAATAGCACCTGCTCCTGTCGCAATTTCCCGATTTCGAAATGTTGCAAAGCCTGGGGTAGAAAAAAAGGGAGAAATGCTGTGGTTACAGGATGCAATTTCCTCTTCGAATAAACCTCGTAATCGTAAAAAAGTGGGTTTTTTAGTGCTGGGCCTAGCAAAAGAGAAATCGCCGTATACTAGGCCCTCCAACTTCTTAAGAGGTTTATCTAAAAGATTCGCGATATAACTAGGAAGACCTTTCAAATACCACACATGAGTCACGGGACATGCGAGTTTGATGTATCCCATTTGATATCTTCGTATCCGAGAATCCACAAATTCGACCCCGCATTTTTGGCAAAATCTTTCGTCTTCGTTTTCAGCTCCGCTCGCTCGAGAATTGCCACAAGCGCAAATCCCGCTTTTTATGGGTCCAAAGATTCTTTCGCAAAACAATCCATCTTTTTCTGGTTTATCGGTTTTATAATGAAAAGTAGAGGGCCTTGTGACTTCGCCAACGACTTCTCCATTAGGTAGGTTTTTGTTAGCCCAAGCCTTTATTTGTTGAGGGGAAACGAGTCCAATTTGAAGTTGTTGATGTTTATATTGGTCAATCATAAAATAGAAATAAGAAAAGAATTTATATTTATTCCGATCAAACTTCCTCCCTATTAACCTGGAAGTTCTTTTCAGATACAAGGAAATGATTCAGTTCTAGAGCCAAAGATCGTAGTTCTCGAACGAGCACTCGAAAAGATTCTGGAGGATCCTCATGATTAGGTATTCTTTTTCCCCAGATCGTAGCATTAAGTATTTCTTGGCGAGCTATAAGATGGTCAGATTTATAAGTAAGTATCTCTTGTAAAATATGAGCAACACCAAATCCTTCTAAAGCCCAAACTTCCATTTCTCCTACTCGTTGTCCCCCTTGCTTGGCTCTTCCTCTAACCGGTTGTTGTGTAACAAGTGAGTAGGGCCCAGTAGAACGCCCATGAATTTTCTCATCAACTTGATGAATTAATTTTAAGATATAGGACTTCCCTATTAGAACAGGTTGCTCAAAGGGGTCGCCTGTTCTTCCATCAAATATTCTGCTTTTTCCCGGGTACTCGGGTTCAAATACCCATGGATTTTTTGTTTCTTTACTGGCTTCATATAATTCTGAAAACACAAGTTTTCTTGAAGCCTCTTGCTCATATCTCTCATCAAAGGGTGCTATTCTATAATGTTTCTTTAGCAGATCCCCCGCTAATCCGAGCGAGCTTTCAAATATTTGTCCCACATTCATTCGGGAGGGTACTCCTAAGGGATTGAAGACCATATCAACGGGTGTTCCATCTTGCAAATAGGGCATATCTTGCCTAGGCAAAATTTTGGAAATGATCCCTTTATTCCCATGTCTTCCGGCTACTTTATCCCCAACTTTGATTTCACGTTTCTGTAAAATATATACACGAACCATTATGTCGAGCGGGTCCCTTTGGATCCATTTCACATCGATAACGCGCCCTCTTCCACCTATAGGTAATTTCAGAGAAGTTTCTTTTGAAGTGGAAACCTCAAGGCCAAATATGGCCCGTAATAATCCAGCTTCCGCGATATAAGATGATTCGCTCGCTATCTGAGGCGTTAATTTACCTACTAAAATATCACCAGTTTCTACCCAGGATCCCAACCTAACAACTCCATTTCTGTCCAAATTGCGGAGTAAATGTTCTTCTAGATGTGGTATTTCTTTAGTGATTTTTTCAGCGGAGCCCTGGCTTGTCGTATCCGTCTGAATTTCATATTTCCGGATGTGAAAAGAGGTATAAATATCTTCATATACCAAACGTTCGCTAATTAGTACTGCGTCTTCAAAATTGTAACCTTCCCATGGCATATAAGCTACTAATACGTTTTTTCCTAAAGCAAGTTCGCCCCCAATTGTAGCAGCTCCTTCTGCTAAAATTTGTCCTTTTTTAATGGATTTACCCCGTGGAACCCGGGGTTTTTGGTGCATACAAGTATTTTTGTTAGAGCGACGGTGGTTAACTAAAGGAATACTTATAGTCTTCCCACTACTTGATAAAAGTATCTTATGACTATCAGTAGAAATGATCTTTCCCTCGCGTTCGGCTATAATGGAAACCCTCGAATCTAGAGCTGTTTGGCGTTCCAATCCAGTTCCAACAATGCATTTCTCGGACCGAGAAAGCGGAACTGCTTGGCGCTGCATATTAGAACTCATTAAAGCCCGATTCGCATCATTGTGCTCAATAAAAGGAATGAGAGAACCCCCAATAGAAAAATATTGGAAAGGAAAAATACTTCTAACATGAATCTGTTCCCATGCAATAGTCAAGAATTCTTGACGGTATCTAGCCGGAACAACCTGTTCTTCCTGAATACCTTGATTCAAGGACAAAGAATTTCCTGCTGCTATCATATAATATTCATCTCTATTTGGTGATAGATAAACCACCTGTCTCTCTTTTTTTTCTTTTGCTTTCTCAGCAGATATTTCATAAAACGGACTCTCTATGGATCCCCACAAGTGATCAATTCTCGCATGAATTGTTAAGGATCCAGTAAGTCCAACATTGATTCCTTCAGACGTGTCAATTGGACAAATACGCCCATAGTGACTCGGATGAATATCTCGGCTCCGAAAACTTGCGGTTCTCCCCGTCAACCCTCCAGGACCTAAACAACTCACTTTTCGCCCATGAACAGTTTGTGTCAATGGATTCGTTTGATCAAAAACTTGAGATAACGGGTATGTGCCAAAAAAGGTCTCATAAGTAGTTATTAATAAAATTGAAGTTGAAGTTGGAGTTACCAAAGTTTGGGGAGTCGGTTTCGATTGACGTATGAATACTCTACGAATAGTTTTTTGAACTGCATGTTGTAAACGACCAAGAGCCAATCCGAATTGATCTTGTAACAGATCCGCAACCGAACGAATACGTTTATTTTTCAAGTGATTCATATCGTCATCGTCAAGTATACCCGTTCCAAATTTCATTCCAATCAAATGATCCGTAGCGGCCAATACATCTCGTGGTAACAAGAATGTATTGTTCTGAGGAATATCAAGATTAAGTCTCCGATTCATATTTCGTCGACCAATCCTTCCTAATTCACATTTTTGTTGAAAAAATTTCTTTTGTAATTCCTCGCATAAGGACTCCGAAAATACCAGGTCCCCACCTACACAAGCAAATTGTTGATAAAACTCCAAAATAGCTTTTTCTTTTGACTCAATCCTCTTCTTCTCTTTAGCATTCGGGAAAGACAAGAAAATTTCAGGGTAGGAAACATTATCCAGAATTTCTCTTAGATTCGAACCCATAGCTGATGATAGAACTAGAATAGATATCTTTTGTTTTCTACTCACGCGAGCCCATATCCTTTCTTTTTTATCAATTGCTAATTCCGATCTCCCCCCCCAATCTGATATTATAGTGCCAGTGTAGATAGAAATTCCCTTATGATCTAATTCCGAGCGGTAGTAAATACCAGGACTTAGCAATATTTGATTGATCACAATTCGGTATATTCCATTTATAATAAAGGTTCCTAAGGAATTCATTATAGGAATGTTTCCGATAGAAATGGTTTGCTTTTGCACATCGAAACCAAAAATTAATCTCGCAGATACATATAATTCGGAAGAATAGGTGAGTGATTCATACACAGCATCTCTTTCTTTTATCGAGGGTTCTAGCAGTTGATATCCTTTCGCAAATAATTGAAATGCAATTTCGTGATCTGGATCTTTAATTGTTGGAAACTTGTCAAGTTCTTCTGCCAAGGCTTGATTAATGAACCTACAAAATCCCTCGAATTGGATCTGACTAAATCCGGGTATTGTGGACATTCCCTCGTTTCCATTCCGGAGCATCTTAATCTTAAGTTTCCTGTTTATCAAAGAAAAATTCCATTATCAGCTCACTCTTCATCAATCCCTATGGATCGATCTAGCAATCATGGAATCTATATTCTGTTTACTGAATCACATGAAATTCTAGGGAACTCCACATACGTATTTCATATATGTATTTCATACATATGAATAGAGACCATTTGGACGAAAGTTCGAGTTTGCCAGGGGTACAAATGAAATGAAAATGAATTGATAAAACATTCCTACAAAAAAAATTCTGCCACTTATACTTTATGTTATGATATTCTAATCAGATTGGATGGCAAAGATTTCTCATTTTATCTCCTTTCTATGAATGTAATAAAGCCGTAATATAATATACTAGAAAGTTTGACTTTACTTCGATTTAGAATAGCGTGCTTACTTTAATTTCTCAAAATAATTTGAGGGTTCTTTTTTATTTCGGATCGGAGTAGTATAATTGCTAGAAAATTCAGTATTTCATTGTGGAATTCTAAAATAAAGTAAGTCCCTTTTTTAAGTACATGCCAATCTAGTTATCCACCTCTCCCCATATCCATGCTTTTCTTTTATCGTAATTTCACTTGGGTACGCCAAGATAGTCAGGTTATACTCTATATCAGAGCAAATTTCCTTTTTTTATTCAAGATATTTAATTTAATACTTTGAAAAATTAAAGCATGATTCCCCATAGAGATATGTACATAAAGGGGATCTTTGGATAATAATGCTGTTCGGACCTAAAGTTTACCTATACACGGATTAAGCATAAAGCCATAATATTTTATTATGCCATTGAAGGGGGGGGAGATAATACCGATTTAAGAGTAGTTCACTACTGCAATAAAAAAAAGAGAATTCTAGTTAACGGTTCCAATTTATTCTGAATTTTGCAGCCTGTGAATAGAAATCCACTTTTTCTTCTTTTTCATCTCAATAGAAAGAAATGGGAAGTTTTATTGTGTTAACAATGTATGTTTTAAGATAGAATCTATCGAGGAGAATAATAGAAACTGGATCAAAAAAAGCAGGAATAGATTTTTTGAAAAAGATTGGAAAAAAGTAAGTAGAATTATATTCAAAATAAAAGGGGCTTTTCGTAAGAAAACGTGGATGAATACTTGCTGTTTTCTAGATTTTTGATCGGATTTTTTGGCGGCATGGCCAAGCGGTAAGGCAGGGGACTGCAAATCCTTTATCCCCAGTTCAAATCTGGGTGCCGCCTGATCAATAAAATACTTAGGTTTTTTTTATAGTGCTGATCGAATTCGATAAATTTTTACTTCGCATAAGTTCGGGCAAGAGAGTAACTGGGCCTGCCGATACTGGGTTTAGAGAAACCATACCATAGTTCTATCCTCAAACTAGGGTTAGGGTTTGTTTTGACGGTAGTGGCCAAAATGGTTATCAATAGGGGTGAGGTAGTGTTTCCTTATTCTTTTATTATATGAATTTGAATTGGTTCTTAATTGAGATTCGATTTGATAATTTTAAAATACGAGGATAAGATGTCAGAAATCTTGGTATCCAAAGAAAGGTCCCTAAGGGGCATTCTTTTTTTTTTTCAATCTAAGATTCAAGAAGGGACTCCACGAAAGAATATCAAGACTTACTAATTATTATACATTTTTTTATCGTACATCTTATGTTACCTACATACACTAAAGTAAGGACTACTTAATTCTAACGAGAATCAGATTAAATAGGTCGATCAAAAATCAATTTAGGAGTTGTATTATGGATAAAATCTCTTCATTCTTTCATAGAATGATACAAAGCAAGGCTGCAGGGTTTAGGTCAAAAATAAACATTAGGTAAGGTAGGTATCCAATAAATATTTATCTATCGATAATTTTATGGTATATTCGGGCGTCCTTTGCTTAAAAAAAAAAAAAAGAGTAACAAAAGGAATAAAAAATCTTCCTATTCCCGCTTCTTCTATTCAGGACATCATTCCCGTACTCTTTCTTTTTTAAGGAAAAAAGGGCTATAGTATCTCGTATTTTTAATGCTCTCTAATTCTACCAGAATTCCTATAAGAATTTGTTAGGAGTAAATTCCTTGAACTGATTGATCCATGGCCTTAGGGCGGAATCCCTTTTTGACTCTGTACCCTTGATTCCACTATGATTATTGATCAATAGTAGAATAATCCCTTCATAGAAATAGGAGACATAATTTAGATGGATATAGTAAGTCTCGCTTGGGCTGCTTTAATGGTAGTCTTTACATTTTCTCTTTCACTAGTAGTATGGGGAAGGAGTGGACTCTAGGGATACTACTAATTGATTAAGTAATCAAATTGTTGTATCAATTCTTTTCTTTAATGGATCATTTTGCATTAATCATTTTGTCAAACGTTATTCTTTAATCTTTTTCTTTAGTTTTGTTTCACTCCTGTAAGAAACTCTTGTATTGTAAGTTGTAATGTAAGAAAGAGCCATTATACCAATTCAGAATTTCTACTAGAAATGACGAATGGTTAAAAAAAGTTCTATACATAAGAAAATTAGACTTTCTTCCACGGAACTATTCACGGCATATCACACATTTTCCATTTCCTTTTACTTTTTACTATAGTCTATTCTTCATATTATTTTTCTTTCCTTCCATGGATTCTTTGGTCAAGAATTGTCTTAGATTTTTTTATTTTGACCTGATTGAAATTAAGTGGATGCAATGAAAAAAGAAATTGAATTAGACTACTTAACTATTTCAATCTACTAATCTATTCTATGTAGATTCAAAGATAATATAATAGAAAGAATCTAAAGTGTCGTAGAAAAAACTATATGTAGTTCTTTCTACCACACTTTAAGATTCCAACCAGATCCTTTCATTTAAGACTTGGATTTTTTTTATTTAATCCCTTTTTAATTTCTTCAATGATTAATTGGAATTCCAATTAATTATTTTGGCTGACTGTTTTTACATAAATAATAAGTAAAAAAGAAGTAGGAACTAGAATGAACAGTGCAGTAGCAATAAATGCGAGAATATTGACTTCCATAACCTCTTTATTTTTTATTTTCACAATAACTCGGGATGTAATCCCATGGAGAGGAAAAAGGGGTATCTTGTAAATTCAAGGGTAGGGCTTGCATTCTGATAATACTGAATCAATTCAATATTATGAATATCGGATCTATCAAATCAATTCATGGATGAGAGTTATATTTCACGGATGAGAGTTATATAGTATAACATAGGAAGATCCTCTATCCACACTAAGACCAAAATGGGTTTTTTGATTGGATTAGGAATTCCCTCTTTTTTAATCCTTTTCTACTTTTTCTTTTCTATATCTCTAACCCACGAGCTTTCTTAATCTTATACTTTCTTAATCTTATACAATTTCCCTTCCTTTTTCTTATAGTTATACATACAATTATGTATGTATTATATGACCAACTTTCACTTTCTATGGGTCACATAGACATCCAAATAAGCAGTAGAAGTGAGATGGGGAAAAGAGGTCTGAAATAAAAAGGGAATACGATTTATGTATGGATTCCGGTAAAATACCGGTACTCTATTCCATAAGAGTGGAATAGGAAATTAAGATGAGGATGGTATCATCATAAAGAAAGATAGAGTAATATAATATCCTAAATTCTACTAATCCACATATCGTATGTGTGTCTTTCTTTATCGATTGGGAGTAGTGAAAAAAAAATTCCTATATGCCCTCCCTCCCTCTTTAATGAGAGATGCAAAATAAAAAAGTGAAGTAAGGGTGCCCTGTGGGTATTTGATCTTGCTCCCTGCCCCTTTTTTTCATGGAAAAAGGAAATATCAATTTCTCCATTCATTGAACCCTAGTTCGGGACTGACGGGGCTCGAACCCGCAGCTTCCGCCTTGACAGGGCGGTGCTCTGACCAATTGAACTACAATCCCCGCGGGGTGTATGGCATACCCATTCTTAAATAGAACCATAAGAAGATTCGATTCGTCTTTCGTACTCTAAGAAATAGACGAATCATATACTACATACCCACATATTATATTATACGTGGGTATAGTGAGAGTGACATAACTAGTATGTCGTGATTTTTTATCACTAAAAATGGATAATAATCCAGCCTTCAATAAGAAAAACTCTTTTGTTTGTAAGAAAGGAATGAGAGAGATATGGATTAGAAAAAAAAAATTTCCCTTTTTTCTTTATCTTTTATTTCTATAGATCAGACATTTTATTTTATGGAAGAAAAACAAAAGGATTTAGTTCATACTCACGAAGCCCTAGATTTTTGGTTTGGGCCGAGCTGGATTTGAACCAGCGTAGACATTGTCAACGAATTTACAGTCCGTCCCCATTAACCACTCGGGCATCGACCCAGGAAGAATTTATTCTAGGGTTTTTGCTAATCTATGATTAACCTCCTTTCATAATACTCCCTACCCCCAGGGGAAGTCGAATCCCCGCTGCCTCCTTGAAAGAGAGATGTCCTGAACCACTAGACGATAGGGGCATCACTAGACGATAGGGCCATATACAACCGCTCGTGATTATACTATAATCATAGTATGAGCAGTTTTTTGGAATTGTCAATATACTCGAAAAGTATAAATAGATCCAAAGCAAAGAGTTTTTCCAACTTTTCTGTTATGTTTTCATCTAGGATTTTTTTTAGTTGATCGTTATAGATTAATTCTCCGTGCTTCATTTAGTGTTCATACCAAAAATGCATCCATCCCGCACTAAGTCATAAAATTCTCTAAAAATATAGAGAAAGTTTCAAAAACAAAGAAAAAAAGTGAATCAATTTAGTAGAAAAGTACTCTATCAGATTCGAACCAACGACTTACGTCTTAGCACGAGATTACTCTACCACTAATTTAAAAAGCCCTTTATCGGATTTGAACCGATGACTTATGCCTTACCATGGCATTACTCTACCACTGAGTTAAAAGGGCTTTTTATTTAATTCAAAAATTAGCCACTTGGATTTCCCATTATGGGTCTACTGCATAATGTACATATTATATATATAATATATAGAGATAGAGAGAGAGACATTATGTAGAGATTGTATATGTATATATCGATATCTTGAGAGCTCAAAATAAAATTAATAAAAAAAAACATACCCTACATAACATATCCAACTCTTCTTGGTTCAGGGTTTTCCGTTTCCGAAGACTAGTAAAATAGGCGGATTCTGGAACCCCAAGGATTCAACGGTATATGGATATGGAAAATATAAGATTTCCGATCCTAGCGGGAAAAGGCGGGGAACAGATACCCAATAGGATATAGGATCCTTGGGAGGAACTTTTGGTAATGGCCTTGATCCTCTATGCTATTTTTTATGTGTTCTTAGTTCTATTGAACTTTTTGCATTCTTTTAAACAAGAATCTAATAAACTAGAATTGAGTCAGTGGAAAAAAGGAGAGAGAGGAAAGTGTTAAATGGAGAGAGTCGACTAATCAGAGACTTTTAGGATCTTCTTTACATCAGGTAAATCTGTCGGCCCTGTCCGTTTTTTTCTTTAAGTTACGACTCTTTGCTGCTTACTTCTATCAAGCCATAGGGAAAGTCTATGATGAATTTGGAAAACTCATCTCACTCTTACTCTATGGCTCGGACTTAATGGGGGAAGAAAACATCTTCCATAATTTCTTTTTTGTTCAATTCTGGACAAAAAAGAAAAGGAAAAAAGGAATTTATAGGGACAGTGTTACCCCCTATATCCCCTAGTTTATATTGTAGGAATAATAAAACAATTTAGCAGTCTGACACACTTACGTCCTTGCAAAGTAAATAATTATTATTGTAGTCGTAACCGTAGAATAGGATCCTAATCAAAATAAATACATTTGGTTCAGGCGCTATTAGCATGGTAAGAAAAGATTTTTTTTACAGACCAGAGGGGCTATCTAAATCCTAAAGTAAAGGCGAGCGATCGAAGTAGAAGTACCAACGGCTCAGTGTCATGAACCTTCTCCATCTGATTCAATAAGGGGGAATTAGCCTTCTTGTCAAATGGCTATCCTTGACAAAGGGTACCATTTATACCATAATCTACAATGTAGCGGGTATAGTTTAGTGGTAAAAGTGTGATTCGTTCTATTAATAACTGAATTTGAAATGATATACTTAAGGCATCCTTAAGTTTTTTATTTTTATATTCCGATGAAAACTTTAGTTCTTATAAAGGATTAAATCCTTTTCCTCTCAATAGCATATTGAGGAAGAATATACATTCTGGCGATTTGTATCCAAAGACTAATTTAAATTGCATCCAAAATAAAAATAGGATTATGAGTACAGAGTCGCGAAGCATAATTTTGCATTGGATTAAGTATTCCAATTTTGAAAATATGAGTAAAGGATCTATGGATGAAGATACAAAAAAGTTGATTTCCAATCGTAACTAAATCTTCTTAAAATAAGGAATAAGGAAGCCAAATAGCTAAAAAACGATAGTTTTGGTTTACTAGAACCATCCGCATATTGTTTCAGCTCGGTGGAAACCCAATTCTTTTCCTCAGGATCTCTTGAATGAAATTAGGGAACGAAGTAAGTAGATTAGATGAATTTAGATAGAATTTCTATCTCCTACTCTATAAGGATCATCTAGAAAGCGGAGAGCTTTGGTTCCATTCAAATAGAAAAGCTGACATAGATGTTAAGTGGTGAGAATATCCATAAAGGAGCCGAATGAAATCAAAATTTCATGTTCGGTTTTGAATTAGAGACGTTAAAAATAATCAACCAACGTCGACTATAACCCCTAGCCTTCCAAGCTAACGATGCGGGTTCGATTCCCGCTACCCGCTCCATTCTGTATAAAAGGAGTATTCTATTTGTCTAGACATGTTAGAGGCTTGTATTCAAGCCTTTTTTGTCCACCAGTTTCTGGTACTCCAGAGCGGAGTAGAGCAGTTTGGTAGCTCACGAGGCTCATAACCTTGAGGTCACGGGTTCGATTCCCGTCTCCGCACTTAGCAGTCTGTATAAAAGGACTATTCTATTTCTCTAGATATGTATGGTAGAGGGGCGTATCCAACCCTTTTTTATTCATTAGTTCCCGGCCCTAGAGGGCAAAATTGAGCAGTTTGCGAAGTCACTTGCCTTCAAAAAAAGAAGGCGCAAGGCCTCTCCCTACCCTGCAGAAAATAAAAATGAAACGAAAGGGACAGTCTACCTCTCCCTTCCCTTTAAAAAAAGTTTGCCCGTTGTTTGTCTCAGTTAATACCCAATTTTTGGAGCTCTGTTGGCGAGTTCTATTTCTGCCTCTGGAGCGCCCTCTTTTTTTGAGTGGGATGCAAAGGAAGGGTAAGATAGTAAGGGATACGGCACTAGACTAACACCTAATTAATACTTAATTTAATATAAGTAGTTAAACAGTTAACTAGACTAAACTTTTTATCATAGTACTTTGATAAATTAAGCGGGCGAGCGGCGGGAATCGAACCCGTATCTTCTCCTTGGCAAGGAGATATTTTACCATTGAACTACGCTCGCTACGGTATATATTTTATAGCGTATATCCGCCTGGGTCGACCTTCTATGTCTGGGTCGACCGTTTCATTTCATTTTCTATTATATTAGAGTTTTCCTTTTTTTATTATCTGTCAATGAATATTCTAATGGGAATGGAATTTCATAATACTGAAAGAGAAGAGCTAGCAATTCGGAACGCAAATTGCGTTTTAATACGTCTCACTATTCTAATTTTTTAGAAGAAATGGCCTTTATTATTTCTTTTTTATGGGGTTAATAAATATTAACCAAATTTCATTTAAGAAATGAGAGAATTCAGAATAGCTACGAGAAAGACTAGTCCAATCCATAATGATGTACCGGAAAATACAACATTTTTATTATTTGACCAACCATCAGGAGAAGCAAATACAAGGGGTACACTAATTACTAAGACTGAGGAAGTCGCAATTAATGCAAAAACAGCTAATTGGAAAGCAATAGTCATATTTCTAATCCTCCAAGCTACCATCAAATAAAGTTGACTACATATTTGATCCCTCACTTAAACCAAAATTGTAAAAAAATACAAGAAGTAGGAGGGGTTTAATCATGAATCCATTGATTCTTCTCTTTAATTCAAATTTATTACTTAAACCGCTTTTTTATTTGGATATGGGGGTGAG
>NW_028259461.1:10483569-10499915 GCF_056163025.1 Triticum urartu | reverse complement strand
GTTCCATGCCTCATTTCATAGGGAAGCCCAAAGTGGCTCTATTTCATTCTATTTCACTTCCTAGCACTTCCTATCATTTAATATCCATCCCTTTGGTCTTATTGACATAAGAGATGTCATTTATAGTCTATCTCTTTCTATATATGGAAAGTCAAGAAATTCTCATCGAAACATCGAGAAATTGTGCATATAGAAAACTCTAAAGAAAGAAAAAAAGGAGACCCATGCCATGATTTTCAAATCTTTTCTATTTAGTAGTCTAAGTTTCTCGATGAGGATAATTAATTCGGTCGTTGTGGTCGGACTCTATTATGGATTTCTGACTACATTCTCCATAGGTCCCTCTTAGATCTTCTTTCTCCAATCTTGGATTAGGGAAGAAGGAGATATTCGCGACTACTGGCGATTTCATTATGGGGCAGCTCATGATCTTCATATCGATCTATTATCCACCTCTGTATCTATTCTTTCTTAGCTAAACAGGTGGAAGATCTATCCAATTTGGTTATATTATATCATGGACTCGAAAAACGGATCTGAATTTGACTGAAATGCACGATCTTCACAGGTATCACTTTTCACGATACCTAAAAGGTGGAATAGCGATTTTCGAACCATTTCCTATAAGAGAATGGTTTCCATTACTTTGAGAAATGGATTCTTATATCAAACTATAGCTATTGCATTAAAGAAGAAAAGAAACTAATAGAAGTCGAAGACGCGGAATGATAGTGAATAGAGAGAAAGATTCTTCTGATTTTCTTGTTTCTATCTACTAGACGCCGTAGAGAATTGAGAATTTTCATGTCTTTCAATTCTCGTACTCGTAATTGGAAAGTTATGGAAGGAGACCCATCATTTTGCAATGAAAACAACATATAAAACTCTGGACAATTTCGAAATCAGGCCAAGCGTCTTAATACATATGCAAAAAAATTCATTATTGGCCCACCATTGATTAGAAGATTTAGCTTGTATGAATCGCTATTGGTTTGATACGAATAATGACAATCGTTTCAGTATGTTAAGGATACAGATGTATCCACAATTCATTTAGAGTTACTTAATAGTCTATTTCTTATACCATATCTCTATCCCGTGAAATTCTCGAGCCAAAAGATGGATGCATATGCTGTGTTTCATTTTGCTAAATGATATCAATTAAATGGTGTATCAATTCCATAAATTGCATATAGCAATAAATAAATCAGCAAAATTCTTTCTAATATTTTAGATAGAAGAAACATTTCTTCTATCTAAAATATTAGAAAGAATGTACCCTTCTATCCAAATCCAATTTGCATCGATAAAATAAATCCAAATTCCAGTAGTAGATGAATAATTGCAAATTTGTGTGTGTACGAGATTAGAATAACTTCAAAATAACTGACATAATTTTGTATTTTTCCTGATCAGAAAAATACATGAAAAAGAAAGGAGGTAGAAAAATTTTTGGATTTATGGTTAAAGAAGAAAAAGAAGAAAACAGGGGTTCTGTTGAATTTCAAGTATTCAGTTTCACCAATAAGATACGGAGACTTGCTTCACATTTGGAATTACACAAAAAAGATTTTTCATCGGAAAGAGGTCTACGAAGACTTTTGGGAAAACGTCGACGTTTGCTGGCTTATTTGGCAAAGAAAAATAGAGTACGTTATAAGAAATTAATCGGTCAGTTGAATATTCGGGAGCAGTAATTTAATCGTTCAAATTTTTTTCTTGTTTTATTATTTTTTTAGTAGTCTTATAGTAGTCTTAGATTTTTCATTTTGATGAGCCTCGCTTTGAGGAATTCATGGAATAATCCATTTTCATGGAATAATGAATTAAGGAAGAAAGGATATGAGTCTACCGCTTACAAGAAAAGATCTCATGATAGTCAATATGGGCCCTCAACACCCATCAATGCATGGTGTTCTTCGACTGATCGTTACTCTCGATGGTGAGGATGTTATTGATTGTGAACCCATATTAGGGTATTTACACAGAGGAATGGAAAAAATCGCGGAAAACCGAACTATTATACAATACTTACCTTATGTAACAAGGATATAGAGAGATTGTAGAAAGGGGATAGGATAGTTATTTTTGCAAGAGACTTGTTGTAAATTCCTTAACTTAAGAAAGAAAAAAGAATAAAAACACAGATACATAACATAAAAAAAAGAATAAATAAGACGAGATTCGACCTCCCCCTACATATTTAATTTCCTCTCCTATACAAAAACTAGCAAGACCCACTCCATTGGTAATTCCATCAATAACACCCTTATCAAAAAACTCCGTGAGTTCGGTTAACCCTCTTATACCGAGGGTAAAGACCCTAGTATAGAAAATATCTATATAACCACGATTATATGACCAACTGTATATATTTTTTTTTACTTGATCTAAAAATTCTTTTTTAGGATTTCCTTTGTAAAAAGAGTTTATTAAATCCAAATTCTGAAAAAAAGAATAAGCGGATCCATAGAAGATATATGCTATGAATAAACCAAAGATAGCTAGACTTACAGAAGAAATTGCATTAGTAATAAATTCATATGAATTTACAAAAGAATTAGAACTTTCCTGGGTAAAGTTTATTGAGGGAGTTAACCACTTTGATAATATGGTTAACTCTGCTATTCCATTACCAATTCCTCCATTATCAAAAGAGATTCCTATGAATCCAATGAACAAAGTGAAAAGTAGTAATATAAGAAGAGGAAATAACATAGTATTTCCCGTTTCATGCGGATAGGCAAAAGTTTTTTTAGCCCCAAAAGACGTAGTAAAGGATCCTATCCTATTTCTTGTATTACCTTGAATTTTTGGTATATTTTGTGAAAAAAAAGAAACTCCACTCTTCGTTGTTGATAAAACGAAATCCCTATTCACTCCTTTGGGTATCCTTTTTCCCCATAAGGATATTGAATACAAGGAACTCTCTTTAGTGCTACTGTAATTTTGAAAATGAACACGCAAATACCCATCAAATGTAAGTAAATATATCCGAAACATATAAAAGGCAGTTAATCCTGCAGTAAAGGAGGCTATTATTCCAAAAAAGGGCGAATACAACCAACTATTACTAAGGATTTCATCTTTGGACCAGAAGCAAGCAAGAGGTGGAATACCACAAAGAGAAAGTGTACCCCATAAAAAAGTAGTTCTTGTGATTGGAATGTATTTTCTTAAACCGCCCATAAGAACCATATTTTGACTTTTATCTGGTGAATATCCAACAAGAGGTTCCATTGAATGAATAACGGATCCGGATCCCAAGAACAATAAAGCTTTTGAATAAGCATGAGTGATCAAATGGAATAAAGCAGCTTGATAAGAACCTATACCTAGAGCTAACATCATATAACCCAATTGAGACATTGTAGAATAGGCTAAGCTTCTTTTAATATCTCTCTGAGCAAGAGCTAAAGTAGCTCCTAAGAATAGTGTTATTGTACCTACTAAAGAAATAAAACTCATTATCAAAGGTAAAGATATGAAAAGAGGAAGAAGTCGAGCTAGAAGAAAAATTCCCGCAGCAACCATAGTTGCTGCGTGTATAAGAGCCGAAATAGGAGTGGGCCCTTCCATAGCATCGGGTAACCATACGTGAAGAGGGAATTGTGCGGATTTCGCAACTGCACCAAGGAATAATAAAAAAGCACACAAAGTAGTAAGTAAAGAGTTAATTCCATTATTAGGAATCCAGTTATTAGCTATTTTGAACAAATCCCTAAACTCTAAACTACCTGTTATCCAAAAAAAACCTAAAATTCCTAATAATAGACCAAAATCCCCTACACGATTAGTTACAAAAGCTTTTTGACAAGCACTCGCTGCGATTGGTCGTGTAAACCAAAAGCCTATCAATAAATAAGAACACATTCCCACGAGTTCCCAAAAAAAATAAATTTGTATCAAATTGGAGCTAGTAACCAATCCCAACATGGAAGTATTGAAAAAACTTATATAAACAAAAAATCTCAAATATCCTTCATCGTGAGACATATAACCATCACTATAAATAAGAACCAGGATTCCTACAGTAGTAATTAGTATTAACATAATAGAAGTAAGTGGGTCAATCAAGTATCCAAATTCTAAAGAAAAATCATTATTGACGGTCCAAGACCATAGATATTGATAGATCGAACTTCCATTTATTTGTTGAATAGACAGTTGAACTGAGAATACCATAGCTATACTTAAGAGTAAAACACTAGGAAAAGCCCATATGCGACGAAGATTTTTTGTTGCTGTCGGAATAAGAATAAGGCCAAATCCCATTGACATAATAACTGGAAGTGGGAGAAGAGGGATTACCCATGCATATTGATATGTATGTTCCATAAGAAAAGAAATTGCAATTTTTACTTCAATTTTTACTTCAATTTTTCTATAAAATTGTTTCCGATTCACCAAACCAATTCTTATCTCTTTCTGAAAGAATAAATAAAAAGAATAAGAAAAAATACTGAAATTCTTAATTTTTCCAAAATTTATCTCATTGAAATAATTAAAAATTAAGAATGGGTTTAGTTGGTTAAATTAAAAAAGTTAATAAAATAACTAGGTAACGAAGTTATTTTATTAACTAAATAAAGATATTTATAAAAATAAAAAAAAAAAAGTGGAATCATTTTACTTTCTATTCATAATTCATTTTTATATTTCTTTAAAACAAAGATGAAACAGCTCTCTTGTTCCATAATTAACTGATTGAGTGAATTCCAATGAAAACCTATGTTTATAAGAAATTATCGAATAGTCCTTACTTCATATAGAACTAAAATTCTAATGACTATAAATTACCTAAGTTTTAGAATGTCTTGTTTAAGAGACTCAGTATTTTTTGTTTTGATTGGAATTCCTTTCCTTTATGGAATACCATTCTGAACTTAATTAACTATTTTCATTTTCCCTTCTTTTTATCCCCCCGTCTTATCTTATATGGGGGATAGGCTTCCATACCATATATCTATATATGGAGTATACTTGATATATAAATAGATATAAATAGATTTAAATGAGAAACCCTTCTATATATTCTATATTATTAAAAAAAAAGTATAAAATATATAAAGAAAAAATGTTAAAAAATTCTTGTTGTCTTATCCGCATTAGACAAAATGAAGTAAAAAATAATTCAAAATTTAAGTATCTTTCAGTATCTAAGTATAAATACTAATAAAAAGAAGAAAGAAGGATTGATTTGCAGCAATAGATGTCTTTCACATACAACTAGAAAAAAGTAATTTCCTTTTTGAATGGCAGTTCCAAAAAAACGTACTTCAATGTCAAAAAAGCGTATTCGTAAAAATATTTGGAAGAAAAAGACTTATTTTTCCATAGTACAATCTTATTCTTTAGTAAAATCAAGATCATTTTCGAGCGGTAATGAGCATCCAAAACCAAAGGGTTTTTCTGGGCAACAAACAAATAATAAGATTTTGGAATAATATGAATTGACTTATCAAAAAAGAATTCCAATTATTTAATAATTTGGATTCTTCTTTGAATGTACTTTTATGTGTCGAATTACTCGGTACAATATTCTTAGAACAAAAAACCCCTCTTATCTTATATATACAAGAAAAAAAAAGTTTTGTTTGGTATACTGTGTGCTAAGTATTCTTTTCCTATCAATGAACTTTTCATAATTTTCCTAATAGAATCCTCATATTCTATTAGGAAAATTATGAAAAGTGGAGTATTCTTACAATAGGACTTACAACTTCCACCTATCTTCTCCAAAATCATAAGGTTAGTAAATCTTATTAATAAGAGCATAAAGACTTTCATTCTAGAAATTTTTAAAAAATCCAAAAAGCCTTTTCTATTTATCCATTTTATTTTAATTTCATCATTAAATAGAAACCCTTTTGGATTTTTTTCATTGTATTGAAAGAATTTTCAAAATGTAAAGGGGAAATTAATTAGAAAAAATTAGTTCTATAATTGCAAGTTAGAAAAAAGAAGTTCCAACTCTTTCAAGCAGTGTTTGTGTTTCTATTGGGCAAAGCAAGAGTTTATTGTAAAAAAAAAAAATGGAAACGATACTACCAAACGAAGTCTATTTTAATGAAAACTCTAATGTTCCTAAATTTTATGGACTTTCCCAATATCGACGATTCCCAAGATAATAGCTATTATTCTTTTAAGTTACCTATTATTTGAAGTTAGCCGCCATGGTGAAATTGGTAGACACGCTGCTCTTAGGAAGCAGTGCTCAAGCATCTCGGTTCGAATCCGAGTGGCGGCATTCTTGAAAAAGAATACAATAGATTAGAAATCAATTCGAAATTTACAATTTTGTAATGGGACCTTCCCCTTATGCTATTTGCAACTTTAGAACATATACTAACTCATATCTCTTTCTCAACGATTTCAATTGTGATTACGATTCATTTTATAACCTTATTAGTTCGTGAACTTGGAGGATTACGCGATTCGTCAGAAAAAGGAATGATAGTTACTTTTTTCTCTATAACAGGATTCTTAGTTTCTCGTTGGGCTTCCTCGGGACATTTTCCATTAAGTAATTTATATGAGTCATTGATCTTCCTTTCATGGGCCCTGTATATTCTTCATACCATTCCTAAAATACAGAACTCTAAAAATGATTTAAGCACAATAACTACGCCAAGTACTATTTTAACGCAAGGCTTTGCCACATCGGGTCTTTTAACTGAAATGCATCAATCCACGATACTAGTACCTGCTCTACAATCTCAGTGGTTAATGATGCATGTCAGTATGATGTTATTAAGCTATGCAACTCTTTTGTGCGGATCCTTATTATCTGCCGCTATTCTAATCATTAGATTTCGAAATAATTTCCATTTCTTTTCTAAAAAGAAAAAAAATGTTTTAAATAAAACATTTTTCTTTAGTGATATTAAATATTTTTATGCAAAAAGAAGTGCTTTAAAAAGAACCTCTGTCCCTTCATTTCCAAATTATTACAAATATCAATTAACGGAGCGTTTGGATTCTTGGAGTTATCGTGTCATTAGCCTAGGATTTACCCTTTTAACCGTAGGTATTCTTTGTGGAGCAGTATGGGCTAATGAGGCCTGGGGATCCTATTGGAATTGGGATCCTAAGGAAACTTGGGCATTTATTACTTGGACCATATTCGCAATTTATTTACATAGTAGAACAAATCCAAATTGGAAGGGTACGAATTCTGCACTTATAGCTTTGATAGGATTTCTTATAATTTGGATTTGTTATTTTGGTATAAATCTATTAGGAATAGGCTTACATAGTTATGGTTCGTTTACATTAACACCTAAATGATTACATAAAATAAAACCTTCATGAAATGAAGGTTTTTACTTTTATGTTTTATTTGAGAACCCCTTGAACGCCTTATCAAAGGGTTCTCAAAAATTCGAGATAGATCTAATTATACTTTTTTACTTATTTCTGCATTATATACTTTTTTACTTATTTCTGCATTAATAGAGCAGACGAGTAAAAAAAAGCAAACCTATTTAGGATAATAATTGGATAAGAGAGCCTCTACCCTGTCAACGGATAGGGAGAGAACAAAATCTGGATAAATACCAATTCCTATTACTGGTAAAAAGATACAGATTAAAATAAAGAGTTCTCGTGGTCCAGAATCCACAAAATTTGCGTTTGGAACATTAAATAGCTTGTATCCATAGAACATCTGGCGTAACATAGATAATAAATAAATAGGAGTTAATATCATTCCAATTGCCATTACAAAAGTAATTAGTGTTTTTGGCATTAACAGAAATTTTGGACTAGTAATTAGTCCAAAAAATACTACTAATTCTGCGACAAAACCACTCATTCCTGGTAAGGCAAGAGAAGCCATTGAAAAGCTACTAAACATGGTAAAAATTTTAGGCATTGGGATAGATATTCCCCCCAGTTCTTCGAGATAAACAAGACGCATTCTATCAGAAGCGGTTCCTGCCAAGAAAAAAAGTGTAGCACCAATAAATCCATGGGATAATATTTGTAAAATAGCTCCATTGAGTCCAATGTTGGTTATGGAACCAATTCCTATAATTATGAAACCCATGTGAGATACAGAGGAATAAGCTATTCTTTTTTTGAAATTTCGTTGACCAAGAGAAGTTGAAGCTGCATAGATTATTTGGATCGCTCCTATTATTACTAACCAGGGCGAAAATAGATAATGAGCATGAGGTAACAATTCCATGTTGATCCGAATCAATCCATATGCTCCCATCTTTAATAATATTCCCGCTAAAAGCATACATGTACTATAATGTGCTTCCCCATGGGTATCTGGTAACCACGTATGTAGGGGTATAATCGGCAATTTGACAGCATAAGCAATAAGGAAGCCAAAATATAAAAGTATTTCCAAGGTTGCAGGGTATGATTGATTAATTAATCTTTCCAAATCTAATCCTGGTTCGTTGGAACCATATAAGCCCATACCCAGAACTCCGATTAAGAAAAAAATGGAACCGCCTGCAGTATACAAAATAAACTTTGTAGCTGAATATAGACGCCTCTTCCCCCCCCACATGGATAAAAGTAAGTAAACAGGAATTAATTCTAACTCCCACATGATAAAAAAAAGTAAAAGGTCTCGCGAAGAAAATAATCCTATTTGACCACTATACATTGCGAGCATCAGGAAATAGAATAATCGCGAATTCCGTGTAATTGGCCAAGCTGCTAAAGTAGCTAAAGTAGTGATAAATCCTGTCAATAAAATAGATCCTAATGAAAGTCCATCGATTCCCAATCTCCAGTGGAAATCGAAGACATCTATCCATTTATAATCCTCCTTTAATTGGATTAAGGGATCCTCCAGTTGGAAATGATAACAGAACGCATAAGTCATTAGAAGGAATTCTAATAAACAAATAGATATAGTATACCACCTAACGACTTTGTTTCCCTTATGAGGTAAAAAGAAAATTAATGAACCTGCAAATATCGGCAAAACAACAAGTATTGTTAACCAAGGAAAATAACTCATGATAAAGTGATAAAGACAAGATACGTTTTGACCAGAAAAGCCCGTGCTCGATTATTTCGAGCACAGGCTTCTTCGGTAAAGAGGAATCAGACGATTCGAGTGAAGTTTTTTGTAACGTATCAATAAGATAGAGCCATGCTACGTGTTGTTTCAGGCCCTAAATAAACGCGGACACTTAAAAAATCTGTCGGGCAGGCAGATTCACATCTCTTACAACCCACACAATCTTCGGTTCTCGGCGCGGAAGCAATTTGCTTGGCTTTACATCCATCCCAGGGTATCATTTCTAATACATCTGTTGGACAAGCTCGTACACATTGAGTGCATCCTATACATGTATCGTAAATTTTTACGGAATGTGACATTGGATCTATAAATTTTTCTTTTCAACATAAAATTTTTCGATCTGGTAAAAATGAAATTAGTACTATAATGAGTCATATGTATTGTAGACACCAGACGAAGCAATGGTTTATCCAAACTTCAAAAAAAAAAATCTATTTTTTAATCTGTTTGTGAGAAAGCGTGAAGAGAGCCAAGAGACTTTAATTTTGGATTTCAACAATAAATAAGAAATAAGAAAGAATTTTACGAATTGTACAGACGAATTCGAATTAGCCAATAAATTGGCTATCGTCTTTTCAATATAAATTATTGCAATATTCAAATTGCAATATCAATGAATTACAAATACAAAAATTCATTTAAGTGAAAAAGAATACTATGCAATAATCTACTAAAAAAAATGGATATTCTCAAATAATACTAAGAAAATAGTATTGATTTCTATTTATTTTAATATGTGCGCCTTTGTTTAGAGGATTCTATGTCTAATTATTCAAAAGTCTAATTATTCAATAAATTAGATTGATTGATACGAGTGGATTTCCTATTACGATGGATGGAAGAAAGAATGGATAGTCCAATAGCGGCTTCAGCAGCTGCAAGGGCTATAACAAAAATTGCGAAAATATCTCCTTTTAATTGGCGACTATCAAATAGATCAGAAAATGTTACGAGATTTAGATTAATTGAATTCAGTATAAGTTCAAGACATATTAGAGCTCTAACCATGTTTCGGCTTGTGATCAATCCATAGATACCAATCGAAAATAAATAGACACTCAAAAAAAGTACATGCTCAAACATCATTAACTAACTCCTTATCAATCTCGATTCATTTCAATATGAGGGCAAGAATTGAACCGATTCAATTAATTACAATAGAACAATTACACAACAAAAGAAAAAAAAAAAAAAAAAAAAGGAGGTATTTGTTGGCAGTAGATGGATTTTACTAAATCAAAATTGTGATTCTTTAGTTATTTATTTTAGATTTGCAATTCTTATAATTTGTACTTTTTCTAAGTTTTCTTATTGCCGAGCCATAGTAATTGCACCTATTAAAGAAACTAGAAGAATTATGGAAATGAGTTCAAACGGAAGATAAAAATCGGTTGCTAAATGAATTCCAATTTGTTGAACATTATTTATGAGACCCTGTTCTACTATTTGGTTTGATCTTGTAGTCCAAAGAATTCCATACCACGACGTATCTGGGATAGTAGTCATTAGTGAAAAAACAATAGTTATACAAACGAGTGAAGTGAACCCATCTCCAATAGTCCAATAATTCTTATCTTTAGACCATTCTGAGCCATTTACGAACATTACAGCGAATATGATCAAGACATTTATGGCTCCCACATAAATAAGAAGTTGTGCGACAGCTACAAAGTAGGAATTTAATAAAAAATAGAATAAGGATATACAAACAAGAACTAATCCCAGCGAAAAGGCAGAATAAATGGGGTTGGTAAGTAATACTACTCCTAGACCCCCTAGTAGAAGAACAAATCCCCCAAATAGCATAAGAATCTCATGTATTGGTCCAGGTAAATCCATTATGGATAAAAAGAAATTAATAGTATAAAATTTTTCATGAACTGACTAAAACTAAAGGATTCAAGGAAGGAAAAAAGGATTAGGGTATTTTTTTGTGTATAAACTTATAGTTATAAATTATATTATATCACGAAAATCTAGTCTGATTTAAAATAAGAAATAATTTCCAATAAGCAGTAGTTTTTCGTTTTTCTTTATAGTTTAATTTTAAAGTTTAATAAAGAATTATTAGATTTTTATAACAGAAAGACAAAATCAAAGTTTAGTAATCAGTAATCGTTCTTGAATTCGAAGATTTTTCTTTGTTTATTTTACTTTCAGACGAATTCCTAATTGTTTGAATTGTGTAATCTCCCATTATGGAGATTGGTAACCGACTTAAAGCAATTTGATTGTAATTCAATTCATGACGATCATAGGTAGAAAGTTCATATTCTTCAGTCATTGATAAACAGCTTGTTGGACAGTACTCAACACAATTGCCACAAAATATACAAACTCCGAAATCAATACTATAATTAAGCAATTGTTTTCTTTTAATATCCTTTTCAAATCTCCAATCCACAACGGGTAAATCTATCGGACATACGCGAACACATACTTCACAAGCAATACATTTATCAAATTCAAAGTGGATTCGCCCTCGGAAACGCTCTGGTGTAATTGATTTTTCATAAGGGTAGTGAATCGTTATAGGTAAACGATTTGTGTGGGATAAGGTAGTTATGAAACTTTGACCTATGTACCTTGTAGCACGTATTGTTTGTTGACCATAACTCATGAACCCAGTTACCATAGGGAACATATTCATTCTAAATATCTATGAAAAAGATATGTTTCTTTCTCTTGTTTGAGAGAGCTTTTGTGTTGAAAATATTCTTACTATTATTGTATTATCTTATTTATAGTGAAACAAGTTGAGAAGAGGTTGTTAATAAGAGATTGCCCAGGGAAATAGGTAAAAGAAATTTCCATCCAAGATTTAATAACTGATCCATTCTCATCCTCGGTAAAGTCCATCTTATTGTGATAGAAATGAAGAGAAATAAATAAGCTTTAGTTAATGTAATAAATATACCCATTGTCATTTCCAAAATTCCAACTGCTTTATTCATTTGGAAAAAATCAAAAAAGGATATATAGGGAATAGATAAATTCCACCCGCCCAAGTAGAGAACTGTTACAAATAAAGAAGAAACTAATAAATTTAGGTAAGAAACAAGATAAAATAAACCATATTTGATACCGGAATATTCAGTTTGGTAACCTGCTACTAATTCTTCCTCCGCTTCTGGTAAATCAAAGGGTAATCTTTCACATTCTGCCAAAGAAGAAATTAAAAAAACCAGAAAACCTATAGGCTGACGCCAAATATTCCATCCAAAAAAACCGTATTTTGACTGTGCTTCAACTATATCAACTGTACTTGAACTGTTAGATAATCATAGTCGGTGATAACATCACAGTTCCCACCGCTATTTCAAAACCGTACATGAAACCTTAGCTTCATACGGCTTCTCTATGATCAGAAAAAGGAAAGGACTGTTTTGTTCCTAGCCCCGGGGGCGTAGATAGAATTAGATAAAATAAAATAGATTTGAAAGTCCTAAATTAGACCAAAGGAATTCCGTCTGCTAGAATAAGAAAAAGCGCTTCCGAATTGATCTCATCCTTTATAATATAATGAAAATTTTTCTTTGTTCAGTAATAACTTAATCTTGGAATAAAACACTTGTTACTTGTTATAGGAATTCAATTAATAAATGGAAAGAGTTGGGTATTAGTTCATGAGCAATTCTGCATGAATATGGATAGAGGAAGGAAATAATGAAAATTTTTTCTAGTGCACTCCATATCTTTTTTACTATTCTTCTTTCCCCAGGGAGGGGGTATTTAAAAAGAAAAAATGGATAAAGGGTTAATTCGTTCTTGATAGCCATTTCCTTAACAAGTGAATGGGAACATACTCTGGATCGGAATCCGAAGAAAGTACTACTTGATAATTTCTACAAATTGCAAGTCCTTATTATGATTCCTTTTATGGGCAAAAATCTCTAATGTTTTAGATTTTCCATTACTAATCCTTTATGTACTTTAGTGTTCCTAACCCTTCACTAACTTTTGGTGGATTCTTCTTATGGATTATTAAGTTATAGTAATAACTAGGAGTATTCTAGTAATGGAATTCCATATCGTGAATCCTTTATTCTTGGCCGCTTCAAGATATGATGACTAATTAAAAAATATCAACCTTGGGATAAAGAGTTTACACTGCTTATGTTTACTTCCACTTTTTTCTTGTACGTAGGAAATGAGATTTTTTCTTTTTACTACAAATTTATAAGCTGTTTTGTTTCACTCATATAGCTATCTAGTTTAACTTACCAACCCAAATACTAAATAAGAAAAGGAATATAAATAGTTAATGGATTTTATAGGAAAAAGATCTATTTTAACGAATCACACGTAGAGATATTGCTAGCACACAAAAAGTTAATGGTATTTCATAACTAATGGATTGAGCAGCAGCTCGTAGACCGCCTGAAAAAGAATATTTATTATTTGAGCTATATCCTGCCATAAGAAGACCAATAGGAGCTATACTTGAAATGGCAATCCATAAAAAAACACCAATACTAAGATCGGCTAAAACAAAATGATATCCCAAAGGGATAACTAAAAAACTTAATAAAACTGATATGACTGCTATAGAGGGTCCAATGCTAAATAAAGAAATATCTCCTCGGGATGGCAGAATATCTTCTTTAAAAAGTAGCTTAGTCCCATCTGCTATAGCTTGAAGCAGGCCCAGGGGGCCAGCATATTCAGGACCAATACGTTGTTGTATCGACGCAGATATTTCTCTTTCTAACCACACAATTACGAGTACCTCTATTGTTATTCCCAAAAGGAGGGTCAAAATGGGTAGAATCGATATCAGTCCATAGACTTCTTTTAATAATTCCAATTTCGAAAAAGAATTGATAGTTTCTACCTCTACCCTATCTATTATCATTTCAACGATCAACTTCCCCCATAATGATATCTATACTACCTAATATCGTCATGATATCAGCCAATTTCATTTTTTTAACTAGCTGAGGAAGAATTTGCAAATTAATAAACCCGGGTGGACGGATTTTCCATCTCCAGGGGAAAAGGCTATCATCTCCTACTAGATAAATCCCTAATTCACCTTTTGGGGCTTCTACTCTTACATAAAGCTCTTGTCTTGACAATTCAAAATTGGGCGAAGGTTTTTTACCAAGAAATTTATACTCAAAATCATTCCATTCAGAATTATTTTCTTTCTTAAAGCGTCGGACTTCTAAATTTTCATAAGGTCCTCCAGGAATTTTTTCTACAGCTTGTTGAATTATTTTGATGGATTCCCTCATTTCACCAATTCGTACTAAATAGCGAGCTAACGAATCCCCTTCTTTTTGCCATTGGACTTTCCAATCAAATTGGTTGTAAGACTCATAAGGATCTACTTTACGAAGATCCCATTGTATTCCAGAAGCTCGTAACATCGGTCCCGATAAGCCCCAATTTACTGCTTCTTCTCCGCTAATAAAACCTACTCCTTCAACTCGCTCTAAAAAAATTGGATTCTGTGTAATAAGTTGTTGATATTCAACAACTCCGCGTAAAAAATAATCACAGAAATCTAAACATTTATCGATCCATCCATAAGGTAGATCGGCGGCTACTCCTCCGATGCGAAAGTAATTGTGCATCATTCGCATACCTGTAGCAGCTTCAAATAGATCATATATTAATTCTCTCTCTCTAAAAATATAGAAAAAAGGAGTCTGTGCGCCGAGATCCGCCATAAAAGGTCCAAGCCATAGCAAGTGAGAAGCTATCCGGCTTAATTCTAACATAATTACCCTAATATAGCTGGCTCTTTGTGGTATTTGAATATTCTCCAAGAATTCTGGTGCATTTACTGTTATTGCTTCTGTAAACATAGTAGCTAAATAATCCCACCTTGTTACATAAGGTAAGTATTGTATAATAGTTCGGTTTTCCGCGATTTTTTCCATTCCTCTGTGTAAATACCCTAATATGGGTTCACAATCAATAACATCCTCACCATCGAGAGTAACGATCAGTCGAAGAACACCATGCATTGATGGGTGTTGAGGGCCCATATTGACTATCATGAGATCTTTTCTTGTAAGCGGTAGACTCATATCCTTTCTTCCTTAATTCATTATTCCATGAAAATGGATTATTCCATGAATTCCTCAAAGCGAGGCTCATCAAAATGAAAAATCTAAGACTACTATAAGACTACTAAAAAAATAATAAAACAAGAAAAAAATTTGAACGATTAAATTACTGCTCCCGAATATTCAACTGACCGATTAATTTCTTATAACGTACTCTATTTTTCTTTGCCAAATAAGCCAGCAAACGTCGACGTTTTCCCAAAAGTCTTCGTAGACCTCTTTCCGATGAAAAATCTTTTTTGTGTAATTCCAAATGTGAAGCAAGTCTCCGTATCTTATTGGTGAAACTGAATACTTGAAATTCAACAGAACCCCTGTTTTCTTCTTTTTCTTCTTTAACCATAAATCCAAAAATTTTTCTACCTCCTTTCTTTTTCATGTATTTTTCTGATCAGGAAAAATACAAAATTATGTCAGTTATTTTGAAGTTATTCTAATCTCGTACACACACAAATTTGCAATTATTCATCTACTACTGGAATTTGGATTTATTTTATCGATGCAAATTGGATTTGGATAGAAGGGTACATTCTTTCTAATATTTTAGATAGAAGAAATGTTTCTTCTATCTAAAATATTAGAAAGAATTTTGCTGATTTATTTATTGCTATATGCAATTTATGGAATTGATACACCATTTAATTGATATCATTTAGCAAAATGAAACACAGCATATGCATCCATCTTTTGGCTCGAGAATTTCACGGGATAGAGATATGGTATAAGAAATAGACTATTAAGTAACTCTAAATGAATTGTGGATACATCTGTATCCTTAACATACTGAAACGATTGTCATTATTCGTATCAAACCAATAGCGATTCATACAAGCTAAATCTTCTAATCAATGGTGGGCCAATAATGAATTTTTTTGCATATGTATTAAGACGCTTGGCCTGATTTCGAAATTGTCCAGAGTTTTATATGTTGTTTTCATTGCAAAATGATGGGTCTCCTTCCATAACTTTCCAATTACGAGTACGAGAATTGAAAGACATGAAAATTCTCAATTCTCTACGGCGTCTAGTAGATAGAAACAAGAAAATCAGAAGAATCTTTCTCTCTATTCACTATCATTCCGCGTCTTCGACTTCTATTAGTTTCTTTTCTTCTTTAATGCAATAGCTATAGTTTGATATAAGAATCCATTTCTCAAAGTAATGGAAACCATTCTCTTATAGGAAATGGTTCGAAAATCGCTATTCCACCTTTTAGG
>NW_028259461.1:10471069-10476069 GCF_056163025.1 Triticum urartu | reverse complement strand
GCTTTGAGGAATTCATGGAATAATCCATTTTCATGGAATAATGAATTAAGGAAGAAAGGATATGAGTCTACCGCTTACAAGAAAAGATCTCATGATAGTCAATATGGGCCCTCAACACCCATCAATGCATGGTGTTCTTCGACTGATCGTTACTCTCGATGGTGAGGATGTTATTGATTGTGAACCCATATTAGGGTATTTACACAGAGGAATGGAAAAAATCGCGGAAAACCGAACTATTATACAATACTTACCTTATGTAACAAGGATATAGAGAGATTGTAGAAAGGGGATAGGATAGTTATTTTTGCAAGAGACTTGTTGTAAATTCCTTAACTTAAGAAAGAAAAAAGAATAAAAACACAGATACATAACATAAAAAAAAGAATAAATAAGACGAGATTCGACCTCCCCCTACATATTTAATTTCCTCTCCTATACAAAAACTAGCAAGACCCACTCCATTGGTAATTCCATCAATAACACCCTTATCAAAAAACTCCGTGAGTTCGGTTAACCCTCTTATACCGAGGGTAAAGACCCTAGTATAGAAAATATCTATATAACCACGATTATATGACCAACTGTATATATTTTTTTTTACTTGATCTAAAAATTCTTTTTTAGGATTTCCTTTGTAAAAAGAGTTTATTAAATCCAAATTCTGAAAAAAAGAATAAGCGGATCCATAGAAGATATATGCTATGAATAAACCAAAGATAGCTAGACTTACAGAAGAAATTGCATTAGTAATAAATTCATATGAATTTACAAAAGAATTAGAACTTTCCTGGGTAAAGTTTATTGAGGGAGTTAACCACTTTGATAATATGGTTAACTCTGCTATTCCATTACCAATTCCTCCATTATCAAAAGAGATTCCTATGAATCCAATGAACAAAGTGAAAAGTAGTAATATAAGAAGAGGAAATAACATAGTATTTCCCGTTTCATGCGGATAGGCAAAAGTTTTTTAGCCCCAAAAGACGTAGTAAAGGATCCTATCCTATTTCTTGTATTACCTTGAATTTTTGGTATATTTTGTGAAAAAAAAGAAACTCCACTCTTCGTTGTTGATAAAACGAAATCCCTATTCACTCCTTTGGGTATCCTTTTTCCCCATAAGGATATTGAATACAAGGAACTCTCTTTAGTGCTACTGTAATTTTGAAAATGAACACGCAAATACCCATCAAATGTAAGTAAATATATCCGAAACATATAAAAGGCAGTTAATCCTGCAGTAAAGGAGGCTATTATTCCAAAAAAGGGCGAATACAACCAACTATTACTAAGGATTTCATCTTTGGACCAGAAGCAAGCAAGAGGTGGAATACCACAAAGAGAAAGTGTACCCCATAAAAAAGTAGTTCTTGTGATTGGAATGTATTTTCTTAAACCGCCCATAAGAACCATATTTTGACTTTTATCTGGTGAATATCCAACAAGAGGTTCCATTGAATGAATAACGGATCCGGATCCCAAGAACAATAAAGCTTTTGAATAAGCATGAGTGATCAAATGGAATAAAGCAGCTTGATAAGAACCTATACCTAGAGCTAACATCATATAACCCAATTGAGACATTGTAGAATAGGCTAAGCTTCTTTTAATATCTCTCTGAGCAAGAGCTAAAGTAGCTCCTAAGAATAGTGTTATTGTACCTACTAAAGAAATAAAACTCATTATCAAAGGTAAAGATATGAAAAGAGGAAGAAGTCGAGCTAGAAGAAAAATTCCCGCAGCAACCATAGTTGCTGCGTGTATAAGAGCCGAAATAGGAGTGGGCCCTTCCATAGCATCGGGTAACCATACGTGAAGAGGGAATTGTGCGGATTTCGCAACTGCACCAAGGAATAATAAAAAAGCACACAAAGTAGTAAGTAAAGAGTTAATTCCATTATTAGGAATCCAGTTATTAGCTATTTTGAACAAATCCCTAAACTCTAAACTACCTGTTATCCAAAAAAAACCTAAAATTCCTAATAATAGACCAAAATCCCCTACACGATTAGTTACAAAAGCTTTTTGACAAGCACTCGCTGCGATTGGTCGTGTAAACCAAAAGCCTATCAATAAATAAGAACACATTCCCACGAGTTCCCAAAAAAAATAAATTTGTATCAAATTGGAGCTAGTAACCAATCCCAACATGGAAGTATTGAAAAAACTTATATAAACAAAAAATCTCAAATATCCTTCATCGTGAGACATATAACCATCACTATAAATAAGAACCAGGATTCCTACAGTAGTAATTAGTATTAACATAATAGAAGTAAGTGGGTCAATCAAGTATCCAAATTCTAAAGAAAAATCATTATTGACGGTCCAAGACCATAGATATTGATAGATCGAACTTCCATTTATTTGTTGAATAGACAGTTGAACTGAGAATACCATAGCTATACTTAAGAGTAAAACACTAGGAAAAGCCCATATGCGACGAAGATTTTTTGTTGCTGTCGGAATAAGAATAAGGCCAAATCCCATTGACATAATAACTGGAAGTGGGAGAAGAGGGATTACCCATGCATATTGATATGTATGTTCCATAAGAAAAGAAATTGCAATTTTTACTTCAATTTTTACTTCAATTTTTCTATAAAATTGTTTCCGATTCACCAAACCAATTCTTATCTCTTTCTGAAAGAATAAATAAAAAGAATAAGAAAAAATACTGAAATTCTTAATTTTTCCAAAATTTATCTCATTGAAATAATTAAAAATTAAGAATGGGTTTAGTTGGTTAAATTAAAAAAGTTAATAAAATAACTAGGTAACGAAGTTATTTTATTAACTAAATAAAGATATTTATAAAAATAAAAAAAAAAAAGTGGAATCATTTTACTTTCTATTCATAATTCATTTTTATATTTCTTTAAAACAAAGATGAAACAGCTCTCTTGTTCCATAATTAACTGATTGAGTGAATTCCAATGAAAACCTATGTTTATAAGAAATTATCGAATAGTCCTTACTTCATATAGAACTAAAATTCTAATGACTATAAATTACCTAAGTTTTAGAATGTCTTGTTTAAGAGACTCAGTATTTTTTGTTTTGATTGGAATTCCTTTCCTTTATGGAATACCATTCTGAACTTAATTAACTATTTTCATTTTCCCTTCTTTTTATCCCCCCGTCTTATCTTATATGGGGGATAGGCTTCCATACCATATATCTATATATGGAGTATACTTGATATATAAATAGATATAAATAGATTTAAATGAGAAACCCTTCTATATATTCTATATTATTAAAAAAAAAGTATAAAATATATAAAGAAAAAATGTTAAAAAATTCTTGTTGTCTTATCCGCATTAGACAAAATGAAGTAAAAAATAATTCAAAATTTAAGTATCTTTCAGTATCTAAGTATAAATACTAATAAAAAGAAGAAAGAAGGATTGATTTGCAGCAATAGATGTCTTTCACATACAACTAGAAAAAAGTAATTTCCTTTTTGAATGGCAGTTCCAAAAAAACGTACTTCAATGTCAAAAAAGCGTATTCGTAAAAATATTTGGAAGAAAAAGACTTATTTTTCCATAGTACAATCTTATTCTTTAGTAAAATCAAGATCATTTTCGAGCGGTAATGAGCATCCAAAACCAAAGGGTTTTTCTGGGCAACAAACAAATAATAAGATTTTGGAATAATATGAATTGACTTATCAAAAAAGAATTCCAATTATTTAATAATTTGGATTCTTCTTTGAATGTACTTTTATGTGTCGAATTACTCGGTACAATATTCTTAGAACAAAAAACCCCTCTTATCTTATATATACAAGAAAAAAAAAGTTTTGTTTGGTATACTGTGTGCTAAGTATTCTTTTCCTATCAATGAACTTTTCATAATTTTCCTAATAGAATCCTCATATTCTATTAGGAAAATTATGAAAAGTGGAGTATTCTTACAATAGGACTTACAACTTCCACCTATCTTCTCCAAAATCATAAGGTTAGTAAATCTTATTAATAAGAGCATAAAGACTTTCATTCTAGAAATTTTTAAAAATCCAAAAAGCCTTTTCTATTTATCCATTTTATTTTAATTTCATCATTAAATAGAAACCCTTTTGGATTTTTTTCATTGTATTGAAAGAATTTTCAAAATGTAAAGGGGAAATTAATTAGAAAAAATTAGTTCTATAATTGCAAGTTAGAAAAAGAAGTTCCAACTCTTTCAAGCAGTGTTTGTGTTTCTATTGGGCAAAGCAAGAGTTTATTGTAAAAAAAAAAAATGGAAACGATACTACCAAACGAAGTCTATTTTAATGAAAACTCTAATGTTCCTAAATTTTATGGACTTTCCCAATATCGACGATTCCCAAGATAATAGCTATTATTCTTTTAAGTTACCTATTATTTGAAGTTAGCCGCCATGGTGAAATTGGTAGACACGCTGCTCTTAGGAAGCAGTGCTCAAGCATCTCGGTTCGAATCCGAGTGGCGGCATTCTTGAAAAAGAATACAATAGATTAGAAATCAATTCGAAATTTACAATTTTGTAATGGGACCTTCCCCTTATGCTATTTGCAACTTTAGAACATATACTAACTCATATCTCTTTCTCAACGATTTCAATTGTGATTACGATTCATTTTATAACCTTATTAGTTCGTGAACTTGGAGGATTACGCGATTCGTCAGAAAAAGGAATGATAGTTACTTTTTTCTCTATAACAGGATTCTTAGTTTCTCGTTGGGCTTCCTCGGGACATTTTCCATTAAGTAATTTATATGAGTCATTGATCTTCCTTTCATGGGCCCTGTATATTCTTCATACCATTCCTAAAATACAGAACTCTAAAAATGATTTAAGCACAATAACTACGCCAAGTACTATTTTAACGCAAGGCTTTGCCACATCGGGTCTTTTAACTGAAATGCATCAATCCACGATACTAGTACCTGCTCTACAATCTCAGTGGTTAATGATGCATGTCAGTATGATGTTATTAAGCTATGCAACTCTTTTGTGCGGATCCT